>NC_047505.1:7011960-7311960 GCF_902827115.2 Pseudochaenichthys georgianus | reverse complement strand
AAAAGCCTAAGTGAGTCTCATGTTTACCCTTAAGGAACCCCTTTGAATGCCTGCGTTGGTCATCTGTGATATGACATATGGCTTGCACTGAAAATATTTATTCATAATTGTCTTCTCCACTCAACTACTCGTGTGTGAACTCTTTACCGTCCCATCCTGTGTTTACTCTTAATGCTGTAGCTGCTCGGTCACTGGACGTCCCTACTGGGATTAATAAAAGGTGCCAACATTGGACACAAAGGATGCTTCCTGGTCATAGTTATTCACCACAGAGCATCTCTCCCCGACTCACAGCTGTTAGTCTGTCGCAATGGAACAAAAGCAGAGGACAACTTGGGGCTAATGTTTAGGGCGGTGGAATGATTAAGGGGGGAATGATTGGTAATTCATAAAAAGGTAAGCATTATGCTGATTTGTATTTGGCTGAAAAACGTATCTTAAATACTTGCATCTATGGGTACAATTTGAATTAGCTTACTACTAGTGATTAAAGGTTTGAAAATCGTCGTGTTTTTTCAGCCAGTTATTTCCCTCTCTCATAATAACGCCCAGCACACATTTAATCTGAGACTAGATTAGGTGTTGAGGCGGTCAGTCTTTGTAAATAAAAGCACACACTCCACACACTGTACAGCCTTGGCAGGCGCATAACAAAGCTCGGATGAAAAACACTAACGGGGTCAGGTTGCTTAAACTAAGGGCTTGATGGATTGTCAAACAATATCTGAGACCTTCTCGCCCTACAACCTTCCAGCATCGGATTTGACGAAGCCAAAATTGCAACTTGTAATACAGTGAGAAAGCACACAAACAATCAATCGATCAGTGACGAAGTTGAAGAGTAGGCCTTGTGCCGGCTGAGGGGCCCACAGAGAACACATTATAATGAACACGGGCCTGGATGCGCGGCAGATTCATTCTGGAGCAAACTAATTATAGGCAGCATGGAACAGGTGGCAGGAGAAACAACACACACACATTCACAGAGAGGTGTGTGTGGACTTCTGACAGCGCAGAAACATCAGAAAACCGTGAGAAACTAAACGAAGAAGAAGCTGGGACACAGGATGAGTTCGCAGAGCAGATTAAACAGCAACAGGAAAACGTGACGTGGAAGGAAAGGGATTTGGATCAAGAAACAGAGCAGGTGCAATTTGATCCATGTCGTTCACCTACCTTTGAATTTGGAACGGATATTGGCCAGCTCTTTGTTTATCCTCTTGACCTCCGCTTCTTTGCTCTTACCTACAAACAGATCAGGACATCGTGCATGTTACATGTTGCTGTGGAGACTCAGACATTTGAATAGATCCTATTCTTGTTTACAATGAGGTTTTTTTCATTTTATGAGCCGAGAGGAAATAAATCCACATCAGGTGTTCCTCATGCACAACGATATGTCCACCAATACAACATCGTGGCTCTTCCATCTACGAGGTTCTTATAAAGGACGCTGGAGCTCAACTAGAGAGACATAGTGGCTCCAGCTAGAAAGCACTTCATTAGTATACTTGGAGTACTGGGTAGCTCCATCTTCTCCAAGAACAGCCTGCATGATTGGTGTCATGGATTTAAAGAAGGTGCTGGAAGCATTCCTTTGAGCTTGTAGTACATGTTGTTATTCTACAGAGACAATTGTAGATGTTCTTCTTTCATTACTTATCTCCAAATACATGTATACAATACAAACCCTCATTACTTAGAGATCCATTTGTGTAGATCCTCATTTTGAGAAGAGGGTCACTGATTATATGTGTAGGCGTGGGAACCTAGGTAATGTGTTGTTATGGCAACAGGGTCATTAGGAAAGGGTTTACAGAACAGCTCAACAGAAGAGATGTTTAGGAAACCTGTTGACAGCTACGTTTCAGTGTTGAGGAAACAGACTGAGGCGAGCAGATGCAAACAGTCGTCTTTAATGAGAGTGAGTCGGCCTTCAACGACCTCTGCAGCTCGGATCAGCACTCAGTGATCATAAACACCTGTGGGGATTATAATGTAGCTGCCCGCCATTACACTTACTAACTATCAGGAATCCCATTGGGCCCTAAGTGTACTCTGATACAGCTGTGAACAGTGACATCTGAAACAGTTATCATTGTTACAAGAACCAGTCTCATAAATCATTAAAATCATTAAACCGTAAAATGACAGGGTGATGACTTTATATTATAAGACTAGGTCATAATAACAAGACAATACATCATGATGGGCTATATAGGATGCAAAAGTCACCTCATAATAATGTATTTTCTTTGGTGACTGAAATCTGTTTCCTCATTTGAGCGCACATCATAAATGCAAGTGAATCTAAAATGCTGACTAAACACTTAAGGAGAAAGGAAATGGTAACATTACAGTGTAGACATACACTTGTAAGAAGAGTTAATGGCCTATTTCATGATTGTATCCCACTTAAACTGACAGACATTTCTTCTGAATGTCTCCAGCTGGACGCCTGAAAACACGGTGAACGTTTTTTTAAGTATAGTTGGGCGGATTTTTAGCCTATTTTAGGAGAAAGAGGTCCTGGCAACATGTGAAATATCCTTAACCACAGATGTTCATCGTTGAATACGTGCACGTCCTCACAAAGGCTCAACTGTCAGCTGTGACGTTAGCGCAGAAACAAAAAACACAGATATATATAGTGTTGGAAAGGATTCGCTTGGTTTCTGGCAGAAAACTATAAAACACACCAATTTAAAATGCAAAAGGCTAATAAAATGGGCAGTTTGGCATTAGCTCCATTTAGCCGTCGGTCCACGCCCTTCGACGTGACGTTAGCAAGTGGAAGCTAGCGGCTAGCTTTAATTAGCAAGTGTGGGCTAGCCAGCAGAGTGGTCGTGTAAAGTCGTCTAAGGTCGCTGAAGTTACACAAAGTATGAGTAAGGGGCATGGGAAACATGTTCTGAAAACCATCCGTCATATAGCTAATCCTCGTTACACCAGCTAGCGTGTTACATGCCTATCCAACAACTGTGTATGTGTGTGTGATAAACAAACTTACAGTTCCTGATGTCAGAGATGAACACGGCCAGGCCACGCATCCCATCACCTTTTGAGACTGCAGGCATGTTGTATACTCCCTCTTAACGTTACGTTTAATCTTCTGAATTAAAAAACGCCTAACCATATAGAGTAACTTTGTTTTAAAGTGTGCTAAGCAGCTAGCAACCGCAGCAGTACCGGACAGGGAGCCCCGATATATGACGGAGACAGACAGGAACCAGAGCGGCTGCGGCTGCGGCTGCGTCCGGTTTCATACAGACCTAGACCTACACCTACAAGCCAACCTACATCCAAAAACAAGGGCTGCGTTCCATACATGTGGAGTAAACAACATGGCGAATGAGACATTTTTATCACATACAAATATGTGCACGGCTTGGGGAAAAAGAAAAGTAGATTTAAAAAATAAATGTATTTTTCGTACTTTATTTTAGTTGTGCTGGCTATCTTATATGGTTACAGTAATCCAGAGACTAGCTATTATCATAGACAAAGCAGATTGTCCAATTCATCTCAATGGGACAATACATTTGTTTAGCATTAAGATGTAGCCTACAATATATATATATATATATATATATATATAGGCCTATACGTTGATTTTTTTCGAAATCACCACATTTTGAGTTTAATGGTGTTCACTGGACAAGACGATTTCGGAAAAGTTGTCTTCCCAAAAGCTTGTACAATCCAGCCTATATTGCAGACAGTTTTTGGTCATTTGTGTCCTTTTCCTAATTCTTAGCCCCCCCCCCCCCATTCTTAGTGAAATGAGAGTCTCGGAATCTATTATAATCATGTGTAGGCTTTATACACATTATTATTTTATTCTTCACAGCAGTCTCTTGGCTTCTTTTTGAGTTTAACACAAAGAGTAGCATGCCAATCAGACTTTTTTAGAAAAGTGATTTGCTGCTATCATCCATGTAAATTATGTTTACGATGTTACGACAGCATAATAAAATAAACTAACAAAAAAAACACGTGTTTCGGAATGACCCTGCACAGTGGGATACGTTGGATACCTGCAACAATCAGTTATGCACAAAGGTCTGTGTTCTCTAATTGTATGAACAGAAAGCAGATGGATTACACTAGGATTGATTTTCATCAAGATTCTCAAATCTGGTTCAGATCCGGTTGTAAATGTGTTTAAATATGCCAGGTCTCATATGGAGCCTCCTAGAGGTACTAGGCTACTGTTTAAGACACAATTAAAGAACCAGCTGGAGACTTCCTGTCTCTTGATATAATTACAATTACTCATCATAGATGGATAACAGCATGGGTGAAGTGAACACGTGCCCTGGGCCCTGGACTGAAGGGGGTCCTTCTCCTCTTAAATGGATCAGCAGGATCAGTCATCTTACAATAAACTCAAATGAACTAAAAACTGACTACACAATCAGAATACACTGACAACTCAAAATATTTGACAATAGCGTGGTAATGACCTGTCAATCAAAAGGTAGCTGCTCTAAAGCATAACCTGCTTTATCAGCTTTCAGGCTCTAAAAGGGATTATAGTTTACAAGATAAAGGTCATGCAGTATTGCAAAAATGTTTAAACCAGAAATTAAGACCTCAAATTTTTAGGGAAAATGTTCAATGAGGAAAAAAACCAAGTAAGAAGGATGAGGAGTTTCTCATAGACTTTCATAAAAAAAAATTAAGCTGGATTCGCCTTCGCCTCAAATGAAAGATATTAAGGATGAATAGTAAAAATAAGATCAATATATACACCGTAACCAATACTGGAGCATTTGTTACGTCAGTTATCCGTGAGACATGCAAGTAAAGACTGCTCCATCGGTCGACATTGGCCCTGCAGCTGGTAACTGCAGAGCCACACAGATATAGAATTAAATCATCAGTATATTTACATTGTTCGTTGCAACCAACAATTCTCTTTTCCTGGAAAAACCCTCTATAATTTGTTACAACTGAAGTAATTACAATTGAATTTCGTTTTTATTGTAATTGTTGCCAAATAAGTACATACAGAAGACAAAAAAACAAAACAATCATGGATATCAAAAAATAACATTTCATTTAAATTTGACTTTTCACTTGAAGATTTAACACAATAGGACTACTCAACCATTACATGTGTGTGGTTTTACCCCGTCTGTCCTCTCTTAGCCCAATACATCCACATTCATCGTGTGAGAGCAAATCACTAAGCCACATCCTCAGTCTTTGCTATGTTCCCAGGTGGAGGCCAGATACTACTTAACATAGTTATAGTTTTAAGAACATGGCTTTACTTCTTTCTTGAACGTTGGGAGTCAATGTCCTATTTGATATAAATCAATTATTTAGAAATCACATACACATACTTCAGCTATATATAAAGCAAGTAGATGCACAGATGTAAAACAATGCAGTTTATTAGCACGTGTGACGCAAATAAAGTTGATGAATGCAGCCACAAATCCTAAGCTACTCCAGGAGGATGTCTGACTCACTCATTTACAGTATAAGTAAACCTTATAAATGTTACTCCTAATCGCTACTGATGGCCAGAACTAGTAAAGATGATGGTTGCTCATAACAGTAAAAACCTTAACCCTCCATGCTCTCGAGGTATATTGGTGAATAACCAGCTAAAGCTGTTGGAAATAACTACCTTGCAACAGTATGTAAAGACAATTGATTGAGGGAAACACTCACACGATCTTTCCATAGCATGGATTGATGAGCACAACTAAATGTACAGTTTGTATAAGGAACAAGCCAGCAATACAACGTCAACAGCATTTTGGAAACCACCACAGTGAAACAGTGCAACTTGACAACACTCTTAAAAGTCTGCATGTGAAAACTAAAATTGACAGTGCCATTACAAATGTATCGAATTGATTTCGAAGCTTGGTTTGGTGACTGAACCTTTCGGCCTAGTTCATTCAGACCAAAACAATGATATCTAAATGGAAACGCGCCATAAGATCTTTACCTCTCTTCCTCTTTCTGGCTGGTTTTATGTTTGAATGGCATTGCTGTCGCTCTGTTTTATTAGACTTTTAGTTTGTGCTTTCTTTCCTTGGAAGCTTGTTGAACTTTGGAAAAGGAAAAGTGCTTTGTAAGCCTTTATCCTTCCTATAATTCTTACCAATAATTTAAGAACAAAAAAACCTAATTGCCACGTTTGAAGCAGTCATTGTGGTGCACTTCCCCGAAGTGTGTTAATCGTGTCCAGTACTAATCTCTCTTCTGCTGGAATAAATGGCAGCTCCCTCTCCATGCCCCCCACCCACTGCGGCTTCATAAACACCTCAGCATTTTGCTCTGCGCAACAGTACAGCTGGCCACTCATTCTGAGCTGAACTACTGCACTGTTCTGCTGCCAAGACAAGGCTGTGTTTCCTTCGAAGAACTAACTGTCATCTACTTCAAACTTAGCTGTTGCTTGTGCAGAACAACTTTATTGAGAAACAACAGCTGATCTAGAAACAGGCATGTATGTCAACAAGTCTGAAGAACAGGGGCCATTCAGAGGAGGGTCTTTGGACTCGGTAAACCCTGCTAATGAGGAGAAGCAGCTCAACAATGAAGTAAGTCCATGCATTATATGGTAATATAAAAAGCCTCAACAAAAGAATAATGTTTGTTTTCTCAGGAGTTGTTTTAACCCTCTGATTTAACCTATTCCATGCACAATAAATGTACAGAATTACCAGTTTTCAATACTATTTGAAACATAGCTTATTGTTTCTTGTAATATCTTTTAATCAAAAAATATTTCATCACCCAGAATTTTAGGAAAAACATAAATGTTTTTATTTTGATATGTCCTCATATGACTTTAACTGTATGCCATGCAGAGAAAACTAAATGTTTTTACAAATCTAAATGACACTTCCAGATATGGGTACAAATTGACCAAGCAACGAAAGTACAAAGTATTTGTTCTTTTTCTACTAATCGACACACATCACACTCTTTTTTTACCTTTTACAATGTATGTTTTTTTGCAGCGATTTTGACTTTAAAAGCCAATAATAAAATTAAACATTTATTTATTAGGACTGCCATTATAAAAATAGAATCACATAAATCATTACAGCTAGCAATTCAGATTGTTGCTAACAATAAAAAAAGTACTACAAGTCAAAACAAAAAGTTTTAATATCCACTGTACTTTCTATCACTCGGAAACAACTATAGTTGGTAGCCGTTGTGATACTCGCATCCAGGTCTTTGGCAGTGTGAGCACCAGCTGCAGACATTCAAGCATTCAACCTCTTCCTTTTCATTTGTGAGACTTTATCCAGTTGTTGGGCAATAGCTGGGATGTGAATGTTCCACCCACACCTGATCAGTGTCTTCAATGTGCTTGTGGTGATGTGGTGTGTCTTCTAGGTGCCTCCTCGTTTGTGGCGTTAGCAAGCTCTTTGCCCAGCTACTTGTGTTATACCCGCGATGCAATCTCCAGGGTGTGGTGCAGTTAAGGTGTTGTAAGCATGTGATGTGGTAACATCCAGCATGTTGTGCCAGAGCACCATGGGCCATTTATTTCTTATGCATGTGTAGGTGCGCGTCATCTGATTAATTGTGTCTACTTTTTGTTCTGTTGTAGGACCGTTCCAATTCTTGCTTTCGCTTCACCCTATTACCCACCACTTTGCTTCATGCATTCTGCTCAGGAAGGAAAAAATACATTTCAGTTGATTGAATTGAGCATAGCTACAGTGTTGTTGAATCAAATTTAAGAGCAGTTGAAATCCCTGGATTTTATTTTGTTTCATTATGGCCGTTATTTCTGGTTGTTCTGACAAGGGTCTGTAATCTGGACAGATCCTTCTCAAAAAGCTCCAAGAAGACACTGGTACAAAGAAAAGATGATGGTTTGATTCGGCCTACATATACTCCATATACAATCCTAAAATGTATCTTCAAGACTATACAATATTTGTACATTTGTTAACATTAATCATCTGTCTGTCTGATTCCAACAGTAAGACAACGTTCACTCCCGTCCACCTCTCTCAATGCTATACAGGCAACCTTGCATCACTGATCCAGCAGACTTTTATTTCATATTTTTGCTGGTTTGCCTAGATGATATTATAAAAGCTGCTTCTAAATGGCACAAGCTGCTTATCGACTGTGACACAGTCACCCGGGCCGACCTTTGCTCCGCAGTATGTCATGAAACAGTCACCTACCTGAATGCTGCCATGTAGTGTGAGTGCTGCTGTGCAGGCTAATCCTGACTCAGTGTAATCTCTTTAAACAGATTTTTTGTGTGATTGCAGAATCTGCGAAGTGCTGTCTATAGTTCCTGATTAAACCATTTAAAGCACCTGCAGTCTCTCAAACTCAAGCACTTAGACATTGACGTCAGTTAAATTATAGGGTTTGTACGGATCAGGGCCTTGGTGTCTCCAGGACCACATTCTACCATGATGACAGAAATTAAAATAGGTTAAAATCAAATCTGAAACGTGTTGATGTCACGGCCAGGGCCGCCTTAATGCACGGGCTGACCTGGGCTGAAGCCCAGGGGCCTACGGAGATCGGGGGCCTATCATGAGCCAAAAATAAATTCAAAAATTCAAAAAATAAGTTTTTTATTTCGGATGTTTTTAAACAAATTTAAATAAACAAAGTCTTGGCTTTCAGAATATGAAACTTTGATTTCCAAAATCACACGATAAATACATTTTTGAAGCTTGTAAAGGGAAGAAGACAGCTCTCCCTAGCCACTCTGCTGTTCTGCTGCTCCCCTCCCTCTGCTGAAATTATGAATGTAAGCGTATAGTAATCATAGATAACACGGCAGGGTCCGTTCCAGTTTGTTTTCATCTGGTTTCAAATAAACAAAGTCTTGGCTTTCAGAATATTAAACTTGTTTCGGCAAATTCAGATGATAAACACAACTTTTAAGCTTGTGACGGCATAATTACAAGCGGAGAACGGAGTAACTTGACGTCACAGCAGGCATAACAACAGCCGGTGTTTCTCGTGAGTGTTTTCCCCGGGATACAAAACACACAAACGCAAAAATACACAAACACACACACACGTATACACACACACGTATACACACACACTCGTGAGCTTCCCCCAGACCAGTAATCCAAACGAAAATATCTTCCCTCCGTAGTATTTTGATCATTTGCTCCGCTAATCAATCAGATCGATGGATTCCAGAGATGACTCCGAAACAGTCAGTGGGCACCACTTAACAGCCAATCAGAATGAGAATATGTTTCACATGTGACTTATTCAAATTGCGAGTGATTGAGTGACAGATGAAGGTTGTTTAGGAGAAAAAGTTTGAGAGTAGCGCTCGGAAAAGGAATTTGTTGAGGGAAAAGGAGTTTCGAGACAAGCAGCTATTACAAAAAATGCCGAAGCTTCCAGGTTATTTTTAACCTGTAGGACAGGATGAGGAGGAAGGACAGATGAGTTCTGTACCGAGCGGCGGCGGTGCCGGCCGCGGGGCCTCGGAGCCAAGTAGGCCGTCTGGTTCTGATAGTGATGGAGTAGTGGGAGAGGAAAAACAGACAGGAGGGACATTATCTGTTGGAGGAGATGGAGAGGACGACGAGGACTTGCTACGTGGAGGGGAGCCAACGGCAACTGGACAAATACATGAGGGAGGCCCGATACATCACTCATCTGGAGGAGAGGACCAGGCGCGCGTAGAGCAGAGTGGAGAAGTGCGATCACAGAGCCTGCCGAGGCTATAAATGACTTTGATTTGTTGTTTAAATAGGGGGCCTACAAAACCATCAGCCCCAGGGCCTGATGGCAGGTTAAGGCAGGCTTGGTCACGGCTGGTCAAACCTTTCACAAGCAGACATTGCACATTCATTTGTCGAATAGACATCAATTTGTCATATACTATGTGAAGTGTCATGTAGTGAGTTAGCCAGCTAACAACAAATGGGGAAAGAAACTTTAACAATGTAAGATGACAATATGTCTTTGTGCAAACTAAGAGTTTAAAGTGCAAAAAAATATTTATGAAAAAACATTAATTCAAACTCTTTCATTAGCATGCTAATCAAGCTACATCCCACATGGTCACAGTAAGCTAGCTAGCGGAAAAAATGATAATTTTTTAACAAGTTATAAATGGTGCACTTTGACTGAAGCTATGATCCGCATGTTAACAGAAATAGAAATAGAAAATATGAAATATATTCGCTCCAGTAATATAATGAAACGGTACCTGATGTGTTTTGGCTCGGACAGGGCAGTAGTGTGGGACGCATGCGATGCAAAGTGCATGCAGAGAGAATTTCAACATGTAATTCAAGAGAGCGCTGTTGAACGCTTGTGAATACAATGTAAATGGGCATGCGTTAAACCAAAACATGCCATAAGAGCTAGTTTTTGTTTTTATGTTTACACTAAAAGTTTTCGATCCATTTTTATTTACAGTCTGACTATTTCTGTTGCTCACTGATGTTTACAATATCCATTTGTCAAGGCCAGTACATTAGGAGAGCATCAAGACAATAGGACCGTCTCCACTGGAAGGCCCACCAGCTCCAAGAGAGATGTTTCAACCATAATATTTTCACTGAAAAATGAAGTCGGTGGTCTCATCAAAGCACTTAGGCTTTTTCAGGTGAGTGTTTTATTAACTTTTATGTTTTAACAAAGTGTTAACTGTTATCTTTTTTGGTTGAAGTTCTCTTATCTCATTTAATTTGATCAATGTTTTCAAACCTTTTACACTTGTTAAGTTAATCTTTGATGTTATGTTTGTGCAGGAAAAACACGTCAACCTTGTTCACATTGAGTCCCGCAAGTCCAAACGTAGAAATTCCGACTTTGAGATCTTTGTGGATTGTGACACTGACAATGAACAGCTCAAGGAGCTGACTCAGCTGCTAAGGGAGCATACTGATATAGTTGAGATAACTCCATCAGAGAACTTCATCACTATACCTGAGGATGGTAAGCCATAGATGACTTTTGACTGTACTAAAACAAACGTACAACCAACATTATCACTGTATATGGTTAAAATGCAGGGGCTGTTTTGTTACGGTGTATTCAATATCGACACACAAAATCAGAACCTAACATATTTATATATTTCCATATTGTGTTTCAGATATGGCTGTGCCCTGGTTCCCACAGAAGATCTCTGAATTGGATCTGTCTGCAAACAGGGTTTTGATGTATGGCTCTGAGTTAGATGCTGACCATCCGGTATGTAGGGCAGTCACAGAGGTGCTTCTTTACTAGTAGAATAAGACAGTTATGAAGATGGATACTGATATTGTGAGTGTGTTTTTGCAGGGATTTAAAGACAACATGTACCGTAAAAGAAGAAAATATTTTGCTGATTTGGCCATGAGCTACAAACTGTAAGTTTCATTGTTTTCATTGTTTGCACTGTCATGCAAACACTTTCATTTTTGCATTGATGTATACAACGGATTAAGGTGACCAGTTTCAACATTTAGGGATAAACCCTTTCAGGGAACACCAACCCCAAAACATAACGAGTTCATTTCTAGTAGTCCTAAACCTGGAAAGGCTCCCTCGTCTTAAAGTAATCATTTTTTTAAATGAAGTCATGAGCATCATATAGTACTATTATAAAGGTGGTGTTAATATTTGAAGATTATGCTGCTGAATAAATTAAGTATCATAAACATTTGTTTGCCAAAGGTCATGTTTTCGAGAAACCCTTGCAATGCTAACTTCTGGGACAGCCCACCAAAAGATGTCATCCCTGCAAGACATAAAATAAATACAGGGTTTCCCACACATAGACTATACTTGGGCGGGCCGCCCAGGTATATTAACGGCCGCCCAAGCATATTTCGCGAGCCATTTAAGTTTTTTATTTTAATTTTTTTTATTATTTTTATTAAAAAAAATTGTATTCGTCCGTGACCACGACACCACTGTCATACAGATCATAAATCAAAGCCCTTGATTGGTCTCTGTGTCATTCAAGCTCGGGATAACCTCAGCTCAGGTGAGGTAAAGGACTCTCTGAGTGTTTAGATAGTTAACTTAGTCTAAGTTCTCAGTGGGTCACCATTTATGTAAACACATATTTCCATTTGAGAGGGTAGTGATTGGTCTAATGGATAGTGAGGTGGGCTGAAGATCGGAAGGCTGTGAGTTCAAATCCCGCCAGGAACACCACCACTAGTGTGCCCTTGAGTAAGGCACTTAGCCCTTAGTTACTCCAGGGAGAATGTCCCTGTAATCGGTCATTATAAGTCGCTTTGGATAAAAGCGTCAGCTAAATGAAATGTAATGTGATTAGTAAAATATGCATGAATAAATAAATAAAAAGTTAACTAGGTGAAAAAAGGTAAGATACACTTTTAAAACTTGTTGAGAGAAAACTAGTCTTTGCTGCTGCCTCAAAGAGGAGCAGGGGGAGAGGAGGGAGACAGGAGAGGCTGATTCAGGAGCACAGACACACTCACAACTATAAATGAACCAAAAATAAATTAATAAACAAGTTTCAGTGTTTTTTCATATTGGAAATCGTATGTTATTGGTTATGGCCATGATTTTATGATTATTGAAATGTATACAGTTCTGTTTAATATAGGTGTTTCCATAGATCTAGTCTCTTTATTTTCCCCTCAAAATGCACCAGATTGATGCATTTAACTCCAAAATAAAAAATAAAATCTTACCGGGGGGGCATGCCCCTGGACCCCCCTAGAGGATTTGAGGTTGACCCCACTAAAGATCACATGGATAGGTTCCTAAATACATTTATAAATACATTATTTTTTTTAAATAGTAACCCATTTCCATATGTTCATGTGTGGGTAGTAGATTTAAACTATAGGGCTATCATTATGGGCCCTGCCTGTACCTGTTCGCTCTGCCATCGCGTGAAGGGTCTGCTAACAAGCGACCAACAGAAAGGTTAATGTTAATGTTGTTGCACGTCACCCACCCCCCCGCTACCACCACCCCCCCAAGTATATGTCAGATCTGTCGGAAACACTGGCAGTTAATGGACCAGCACCAGAGGCGTTCCCATACACACAGGCGTTGGAGCTGTTCTTCATGAAATCCCAGAAGGATGAAGTGCTCTGACAAACAGTGCCATCTTTGCGCAAAATGATTATACAGGAATGAAAAGTCAATAAATAAACATGTTGTTAAAACTTTTTTTTTTTTTTTCTTTCTCCGCGCGAGTTACTTTCTAATATGGGATTCTATTCGACAATTCGTTTTGTCAATTGCAAATATAAAATGTAAAAATTGTAAAGGAAAAACGTCGTGGTGGTACAGCTTTCTCAATGACCTACTGCAATGACAGAAACTTGGATCAGTTATAAAGTTACGAGTTAAACCAAAGTAATACTTGTTGAGATGCAATAATACAGTATCACAAAATGACACAATATTTATTGATTCATTACATTGTTACACCAATATTCTATACTATTGTATTGACGTCACAAAGCTGACTCTTTCTGTATGTCAGTGGCGATCCTATTCTTCGTGTAGACTTCACTTCAGAGGAGGTGCGTACCTGGGGAGTGGTGTACAGGGAGCTCAACAAGCTGTACCCCGGCCATGCCTGCAAGGAGTACCTGAAGAACCTGCCCCTGCTGACCAAATACTGCAACTACAGCGAGGACAACATCCCACAGCTGGAGGACGTCTCACACTTCCTCAAAGGTAACGTTTCAACCAGCTTTGATCATTCTGTGGGTCTATCTGGACCCTGAGTCTGTAATAAAGTTTTCATTCATTCTCAGCAAACAACACGATACAAACAGAGTGTTTAAGCCACACCATTTTTCAGTATTCAGTATCAGTATTTTCTGCCAAATTTCCCTACGAAAGGTCTAAATTGACTGAGTTATGATGTCTAGCATCAAGTATGGGAGTGCTTCTATTCTCTACAATAACGGTAAATGGACTGCTGGTTGTGGTCAAAGATTCATTTATGTATGTATTTAAATAGCAATGGGCCTAAAAAAAAATTGGGCCTCATGCAAGAACATTTCTGTATTCTTTCCTGAAGCTCTTTTACTTTTTGAGTGCTCTATACCACCTGTACGTGAGCAGGTGCACTTTCATGGTAAGTAACCTTAGTATAATCAGGGCTTCAGATATACGGTGGCCGACAGGGGAAAACGCGTTAGAACGGCCCAAACACTTCCATTAGGAGAAACGCGCTACATTTTCAAAAACTATGCAAATATAAAAGCACACATGTGCACATGCAAATGAAGAAAGATCTTCACCAACTTGATAACATGTGCAGCATTTAGAAAACATTCAACAACTTCATGAAACATGCGCAGTGTTTATTAAAAACTAAATACTGCAAACACCAACATCTGCAATAAGATCGGGAGGAATCGGACAATCACATAGTTAAAATAAGCTGATAACACTTACATTTTAGGTACGTTTCCAGTGACAGTCACTTGGACTTACTGCTTCATTTTGTAGCCAGCTGATATATGGGCCAAGACTCCCTTTTTGTGTAATTTTTACTTGTCTGATTATCAATTGAAGAAAGTAAAATGGAGCTAAGAGATGCCTAAAACAGTTCTTATTTTTGGTTTCATTCATTTATTTTACTCAAAAATCAATCAAATGCTAAATTGCTGTCAGACAATGGGGAATTTATCCCAATGCTTTCACACAGACTGTTTACCTGCATTCACTTGAATAAACTTTATCGGGATTACTTAAAATTAATTCTGTTTGTGGTTCTTGTATAAAGCCCATTGTTCCTGATAATCCAGGTAATTATTCACAGACTTGGCTTTTTCATGTTTTCAATGGAAAGTACCTCTACCAAATAAACAGACAGGCAGTCTGTGTGTGTGTGTGTGTGTGTGTGTGTGTGTGTGTGTGTGTGTGTGTGTGTGTGTGTGTGTGTGTGTGTGTGTGTGTGTGTGTGTGTGTGTGTGTGTGTGTGTGTGTGTGTGTGTGTGCAGAGCGCTCAGGCTTCATCATTCGGCCAGTAGCAGGGTACCTCTCCCCCAGAGACTTTCTGGCGGGCCTGGCCTTCAGAGTGTTCCACTGCACTCAGTATGTCCGCCACAGCTCTGACCCCTTGTACACTCCAGAGCCGTGAGTACAAATGTGCATACGCACAAAACTTTCACCTTGTACTACTGTTGCAATGATCACGAGTTGAAAACACCTACCCACATTTGCCTTCTCAAATGTGTGTTTGATGCAGAGACACGTGCCATGAACTGCTGGGTCATGTTCCTCTGCTGGCTGAGCCCAGCTTCGCCCAGTTCTCTCAGGAGATTGGTTTAGCTTCGCTGGGAGCTTCAGATGATGCTGTTCAGAAACTGGCCACAGTGAGAACACACACAAGCACGCAAATGCACACACATGCAAACACACACCACCGAAAGAAACCAAAGAGGAGACTAAAGCCAAATAAGTATATACTGTACACCTATATATACTACTTTATTTGAGTGTAATGCCCCCATTTTATTGAAACCAGCTCTCAGTTTCACATTATGAGTGTGTTTGTCGCCTCGGTTTGATTTAAGCACAAAATCCCTTATAAAATGTGTTGTTGAGCAGCTTACTGATAATTGCTAATGGCTTGCCATTGTTCAATATCACATTATTGTTTGTTCAAAGTTCCCTAAAGTTTGAATTTACAAATGTTTTCAAAGACATCTATTACTTACATTCTAATATTGTGGATGAATAGGATAATGTCCAAATGACAACCTGTTTTGTTCTAGTGTTATTTCTTCACAGTGGAGTTTGGTCTCTGTAAGCAGGAGGGCAGGCTCAGGGCCTATGGAGCTGGACTCCTCTCCTCCATCAGTGAACTCCAGGTAACACATTATGTCCTTTGTCTAGCTTTATACAATACACAATCATCTACTGCACTTTATGCTCATACTGTGAACTAACTGTGCCTCTGCTTAGGCTTTCTTTCAGAATCTTTACAAAAATTAAATTACTTGAGATGTTGTGCCAGAAAACACTTTCTTTGCACATTACAGTTCCTGGTTTATAACAAAACCATATATTTTTAATACAGCAACAGTATTTTTATTCATTTTTGTAATGATCTCAATTTATATGAATGAACCAATACTGACCTTATCAGTCAGTCCTGTAGCATTAGCCACAGCAATGAGTGTTGGGGGGAACATTGTAACTAGCTTTTACTACCACTTTTGAGTGGGGTACTTCACATTTTAATGTTTCGGTCAGCCAAAACCATGTTACATGACCAATCAGGTTTGGAGCGGCATTCTCTCAATATGTAAATGCATCTACAATATGTCTCTTTCTTCCATCAGCATGCTTTGTCTGGCAAGGCCCATATCCTTCAGTTTGACCCTGTGGTGACCTGTAACCAGGAGTGCAAAATAACTACGTTCCAAGACGTTTACTTTGTTTCTGAGAGTTTTGAGGACGCCAAGAACAAAATGAGGTCAGCAGAATTCCGCTCTGTAAATACAGATGTCTCTTAATAATGTTGCTAACAACATTTTAAATAATCCCAGTTGCAATGGGCAACCTATTTTACATAAATTAATTACCTAGCACTGTAACATGTTTCATAGAGTTGAATTAGCCTGCTTTAAATTGCTTATGCTAAGCTAGGCTAATTACCTCCTGGCTCTAGCTCTATACTTTGCACATAGACATGAGATTAGTATCAATTGTCAATTGTCACATTTGGAAATAGAGTAAATATATAGAGTAACTATTTATTTACCAACAGCATTTTTTCCTCTATCTGTAACCTACCTAAACATTTTGTTAGCATACCAAAACATTAGCTTAGCTTTAACAATTCCTTTTGTTGTGTATTCCCCAAGGAGGTAACTCACAGTATTGTTGTTCATGTTGCATTTAACTAAATGTAACTTCTTATTAAGTCCCTTCTTTCCCCTTTTTCGGAACTTGTACTGTTTGAATTCTGAATTTCACTTTTCAAATGTTGCCGCACAATATGGTTGTTGACTGTTTTTGTATTTCGACGCTGTTAAAGTGATGTGAAACATTTATCTGGGTTACTAATAGAAAAAACGTTGCTGTGTCTGCAGGGAATTTGCTAAGACCATTTGGCGTCCATTCACAGTACGCTATGACCCCTACACCCAGAGTGTGGACGTCCTGAAGGACACCAACAGCATCAACAGCATGGTGAAAGACATCCGACATGAGCTGGACATTGTAGAAGACGCCCTAAACCGACTCCACAAACATCTGAAGGACTGAGGAGGGGTCATAATATGGACACTATATGGAGTTTAATCAAGTTATAATTAAACAGTACTTGTTGCCTCATGATTGGCCAGACATATAAATGTTGTGTAAAGCTGCCGACTGTTAAAAAAACTAACAGGAAAGTGAGGGATATGTACACGACCATCCAGCTCTAAGAAGAGGTTTAATCAAACAAGTAAAAAGACCTGTGTGGGTGCACCGTGCTGTATTTCCCCCCAAAAAGCAGTTAAATAAGCATGTTAATCCTGACTGATGCTGCTGGCGTCTTTACACAGGTATGCATCACAACAATATGCTTATATCTATATATTTGGCAGCATTTACATTTGAAATTGACAGGTCACTTCCAGACATTTGTCCTTGTTTTCGTCTTTCATGTGTTTTTCAGTTCATGATCGTGAGTTGATATATTTTGGTTTTCAAAATGCTATCCACAAAAGATGACTGTTAACTTCCTATATAAAGTCTTGTACATTTATTGTATTGGGCCTGAGGCTAGTTAAAGTTGAGTAGACTTACCTGAACACCAAACAAAAGCTTAGAACTTGGCTGTTCAATTTAAAATATAATAAATGCAACAAGTAATGTGAGAATACATAATTCTATGATTGATTTCACTTCGATACAACCAATGTTAATATCAAGGTCGTCTCCGCTACCGAGCTCCGATGCTGACAAGGCTCCGGAAAACGGCCGTCCTACCTTTAGGTCTAAACCCCCCAGAATATAAACGCAAGATCACCGTAATCTGTTTAGGGGGGCAGCTAACAGCATGGCCTCTAACACCAGCTGCCCGTCGTATAACTTATTTCAGGCACTAAAACGTTGGATGTCCGACCGCCAGGATAGCAAAACGGAGAGTGTAGTGCAGTAGGTGTTGGTGGGCTGGTAAGACCCCAGGGCAGTATCTAAATTGCCCCTGGAGGAAAAACATACAAAGTACAAACCGGTTTTATTAGGTATTTTAACAAAAATAGAGGATTTACAAGATCCAAAAAATAACAAAAGAAAGATACAAACGTTTTACTAGGACACAAGGTCAAAGTACAAAAGCAAGCCCAGACCCAGGGCCCAAGGCCCAAGAGCCAAGACCCAAAATCAAGCCTCAAAAATGTCCCCCAAGCTCTCCCGTTTCTCTTCACTCATCATCTTGTATAGTCTCTTCCCTCCTCCCTCTCTTCATCAGGTGTCATTCCCTTTCCTTTCTTTGAGTGAGAAGGAGGTCACATAGGTTCAACTCTTACTTAATGAAACAATTAAAATGTGAAGTTAAAATTGAACAAATGAAAACTATAGTAATGATATGCAATTTTAAGAAAAGTGGATAAGAAAATGTTTCAATGAAACACATTGTCAATGTCATTAACAGAAACAAACTTAACAAAACTGTCACTATTGTCTCTAATGGGGCTTTCACACCAACTCGGTTCCTGTTCTAGCTTCGTGTTTGAGCTTATCTGGTTCGCAACCGGTTTTTCTTTTCAGTTCACACCGCCCTGAGCCCGACTGGTGCTGCCGCTGCTGTGTCTTGACATCACCGTTTACTGATTTTCTCCCCAATGGCGTTCACTCCAACATCAATGGGGGACTGTGTTTATTCTCCCGTTAGCTCCGGGTTAGCTCACATGGCAGCGGCCGCTGTAAAGTATTCACTGTCTGACTGTCACACAAGCAGCTGATACATATCCCCAATTCCCCATAAGTGAATGTGTGTCAGTATGAATTGACGCTGTTTAGCGTCAAAATGCTGTTATGAAAGTTTCTCTGGTATAAAATGGGTGATGTTAGCATAGCAACCGAAGCTAAACTGACTATCTTGACTACTTGTTGTTGCTATCCTCTTGTGGCATAAGCCGTTTTCTACAGGCACATTTTACTGGCGTATTAGTCATTATGATTCTACTTGTGATAGTCGGACATGACAACCTGTGCAGCCCATGTATTGATTCCATCCGATAGCTGCTATAATACAAAACAAAACATCTGCCTGGTCTCCACAATGACCAATAACAGCGAACGGATGGTCAAAGTAAGGTACAAATAAACAGAA
This sequence comes from Pseudochaenichthys georgianus, assembly GCF_902827115.2. NCBI lineage: Eukaryota > Metazoa > Chordata > Actinopteri > Perciformes > Channichthyidae > Pseudochaenichthys > Pseudochaenichthys georgianus. The sequence continues at coordinate 7,292,702 of NC_047505.1, read as the reverse complement.
TCACACGAAGCCAACCCAGTCTCACGGCATTTTGTGTTATAGTCACAACATTTAATCTATTGATTCGTGTTCACCAACACGATTTCCCCATTTTTTTCGTATCACACAGAACGATTTTAAAAGCAATGTATTTCTATTGGTAGTATGTCTCCAATATGTTTCAGAATACTGAAATCTGTATTTTTAAAAATCTTTTTTTCCTTCTAATTTGTTATTCTTTTCTAAATAACACACTGTTATTTACTCAACAATAACACACAATTATCCTTGTTTTTATTTATTTGTTTGATTCTATAATCTCTGGCTTTTTTGGCATCCGTCAGGAACTGAATTTCAAAATAAAACTAGAGAATGCAATTCCTGAAGAAATTGCTAGTGGGAATACTTTATGCTGAAAAGCTGACGCTAAACTGCTATGCTGAAATGTAATGTGTAAGAAGAAAGTGAAGAATTTAGATTAAAATGAAATATGTAAGAAGAAAGTGAAGAATTTAGATTAAAATGAAATGTGTAAGAAGAAAGTGAAGAATTTAGATTGAAATGATACATGCGACATCATGTTTTATGGCGAGGTGGTGAGATCTCAGATTTTGCGTAGAGCTGTTGAGGCATGGACCAGTGATATACAAGTGAAGATTGGGGGACGATTGGACCGTGTCGATTGGACTTACAGCCACATCGTGTTTCATGGCGAGTGGTCTGTCGCCATGGCAACAGCATTTGATGACACCCCATAATACCCTTAGATGCGTTGATGGCTGCATCGTTACCAAACCTGTGAAGTTCTGGGCTGTTTGGAGAATTTTCACTGAAGCTATGAGAAAACCGTGTTTCAAGGCGAGCATTGTGTTGCCATGGCAACGGCATTTGAAGAAATCTCCAAACTGTCACGAAGATGTCTTCACAGCTCGACTGTTGAAGTCTGCTGCATGTCAGTTGGAGTGATGACATCATCGTGTTCCATTGCACAGGTGTTTATAGTTGAGCTAACGAGCTCTGTAGAGATCACAGGTTTCCATTGTTCTGAATGAGAGATAAACCTCTTACATGTGAACATTTTGTGGAAGAACCGTAACGGAGCGTCCACACTACAGCTCCAAAAATAGCTTGGAGCTGGGAGTGTTTGGAGCTTGGGGATTTTATTCAAGCAACACGACCAACAACCAATCACATGAATCTCCCGCCCCCGACATACGAAGCAAAAACCCCCGGGGATTTTATGCGAGCAATATATATATAAACTCCCCAAACAGGCAAAAACCTACCAGTTTCACCCACTGTCTCTGTCACCTCCCTCCATGCCTGGTTCCTCCGGTTTGTATCCCGGTAGGTGAAGAGGGTCTGGTCATACAAAACCGGGTGATTCGCTACGGCGATAGTTAGTTTCTCCTCCGACTTCTTTTGAAATATAGAAATGAACGGCGGGATATCTCTCCCAGTTTAGACGCAGTTTGATTGGCTACGGCTTCAGCTGTCAGATTTTGGGAAACGGGATTTGATTGGCTGGCGCTGGCTACTCCGGCGTCTCAGGCGACAGAAGTTGAACATTGTTCAACTTCTGTCGCCTGAGACGCCTGAGACGCCTCGCTCTGCTACCCACAATTCAGTTCGGCGAAAAAGCGCGGCTACGTGACGTCACCCCATTCAAAGTGAATGGGCAGATTGGAGCAGATTGGAGCTTTCGACGGTGTAGTGTAGACGGGCCGTAACAGATATCTGTGAAATTTCAAAACGTGAAGCATGTCAAGGAAGTTGAGTATCTGAAGTTTAACTTTCGGGTTAATAATGTGGCCTTTTTGGCAGTTTAGCTAAAGGTGTGCGGCTGCTACCGTGAGGAAATATCTGCCTGAAATTACAATGGGCTTCAATGGAGGAAAGTTGTTGTCACTTCATGTCCTCAAGAGGCATTTAGTTTAAGTATTTGTCATTTTTAAGCTACGAGATGTTTTCCTACGTTTGTCATGATAAATTATGTCTCAGGAATGTAGGGGTTGGGAATTATGGCAGTTTAAAAAAAAATATATGAAGGCAAATTTCAAGATATCCTCCACTCTAGCTGTGACATCACACACTCTAGTTAATGTTAACATGTGAATAAAACCTCTAAAACAAGGTCTGAACAAATGTTAATATCTCTAAAAGTAAGAATCAGATTTAAAAGTTGTTTTACACGAATAATGTCAGAAAGATTCGTAACATTTTAAAGTTGGAATGAGGTTTCTGAGTGAAAGTATGAATGAAAAGTTAGCAGTTGAATCGCATGAAGATTTGTTGAAGTCTGAAGATTTCCCCCATTGACTTCAATGTTAAAAATGTGATGTATTATGGGATGTATATCTAGAATTATGAAAGTTATGAATGAGAAAAGTAATAGCCATCGATTCCCGACCGAGCTGAACGTTTTGATGTTTGAACGGAGTTTCTGCGATGTTCAATGCAGGAGGAGAAGAGGGACAAAATAAGTCGGCGGAATAATAATAATAAACCTTTCGTGCGTAGAAGAACAGTTAGTGGGAATGCTGTTAACAGCATTCCCACTAAATAACCGGAAACAGACGTAGGCCTATAACGGACATTTCGAGCATCATTGCGATACACACCCACTGAACTGATTGCCCAAGATCCTCAGCTATGGTTTAAGCTCGGTGATTGGATTGTTTAGCCGCAATGCACGTTGCGATATGGTGTTAATGTGATATGAAATCCGAAAAACTTTTTTTTTTTAAAGAAAATAATACTTTATTCCGAGTGTGCTTGCTTTTCTCTTTGGAAGTCATCACATAACGGCATTGTAATACACGATTCGGCTGCATTAAATATTACATATCTGCCGTAGTTCTTTATTTATAGAGCCCTGGGGCCTAATTTATAACGCCGTGCGTAGGATTCACGTGGGAAGATTGCTTACGTAGTAGAAATCCAAAAAATAGGTACAGAAATGTCCCGACATTTTCCGATTCACCTTCCTTCTGCCAACGGTGTCGCAGTTTCTCGTCTCTCCCGTTTTTGTGCTTAGTGCGTACAATGGGTTAGAGTTTGCGTGGAGGACCGCACATTTTCCCGTCAAGTTAGTATTTTATAAATCGGAAACATTGCGTAGAAACTGGCGTACGCCATTTTTTGAGCGTATATCCCTTTATAAATGAGGCCCCTGACTTCTAGACAAACTGGAAGAACTGCCACCGAAACTGAATACGTGACGTGAATCATAAATATCTCAGCAATTAAACAACATCTTCAATTTCTCTTCACACAATACGTCTCCTTGCAGTATCAACACTAATTCGGCTGACTTTTATATTTGATCCAATTGGTAGATAGTGTAGATTTACACCATAACGGTGCACAGCTGATATAAAAGGACTTGTAGTTTTTAAAGATATTACTGATTTTCTTTGAATATAACAATGTACCGCCTAGTGGTTAAAGCATGTTATTTAATTATTTTTTTAACATGTTATATTTGATGAAAAAAATATTAAGAGTACATACAAAATAGGGGGAAAATAGAAGGTCAATGATAGAAATATAGAATATAAAAAATCAAGAAGATACTGTAAGTGATCTCTACAATATAACAGTTTAGTGCCGGAAGTACAAAGATATTAATAGGAGGATGTGCAAAACAGATAAACTAATTAACCTTTATTTAAATATTATAGAATACTTTAGGTTAAGGTATTCTTTTAAATAAGAAAAAAGCTTTGGGGGTATCTACAGATAAATATTAAGCATGACAAAGTTCTTAACGTCTAATATATTGCTTTCCTGCAATGTTAACTATGTTGAAGCACTTATTTTAACTTATATTATACGAATTATACTCTTATAAGATGTATGTAGATAGTATAAGAAATGTGCAGAATATGACAGTTTAATGGTGGAGGTATATACACACATATTGATAGATTTCTTGTAATGCGCTGTTGAGGAACCTGCAACCCAAGTTTTTCATTCATTGCATAATGTAGTTGTGTATGATATGTCAATAAACTTTAGAAAATCTCGAAATCTTGAAAGGGATGTGCAAAATAGCCATTATACAGTCTTTCATTAACTATTAGTAGAGAATAACGAGTAATGAATATGCTTTATAGGGATCTGCAGATAAATGTTTAGTCTTCTCAAGCACCAACTATCAAATATCTCGCCTGATTGTTGGCACTTGACAATCACCTTCCCTGAATTTTACTCAGGTGTAACTAAAGTCTGATTTAAGAAGTAAAAATGAGCTGTCATGTGGTTATACTGTATATTAATGCTGCCCATTATGGACACAAGCAATTTTCACCGATGTATTCATTATATGTTTTAAATTTGATAACATCAATGTGTTTAATACCGGCAACTTCTAATTGTGGGAAAATGAAAACGTTCCCAGTAAAGATGTTCCATAGAACATTTTGCGAAACACAATAGCCAGCATGTGTAGTTCGGGGGGGGGGTCTGGTCCCGTTCGAGTCCAGTTTTGGATAGTCTGCCGTGGTTTCGTTCGATTTCAAAGAGCTGTTTAACTGGATATCCTCGTGGATTAATCTTCCTATTATACACACATGCATTTCCAAACATTTGGACTACCTATGTTGCAAATGTATTATCTTTTCAATTTACACACGGCATCTATTGCACGTCTGTCCGTCCTGGGAGAGGGATCCCTCCTCTGTTGCTCTCCCTGAGGTTTCTCCCATTTTTCCCTTTAAACTGGGTTTTCTCTGGAAGTTTTTCCTTGTACGATGTGAGGGTCTAAGGACAGAGGGTGTCGTATTGTCATACTGATATTCTGTACACACTGTGAAGACCACTGAGACAAATGTAACATTTGTGATATTGGGCTATATAAATAAACATTGATTGATTGATTGATTGATTTAACGCTCGGCGTAACCTTGGCGCACTGCCACTCCAACATCCAATCCCAGAGCTTGAAGATTAAACACGGGGTTTGTAGTCCCAAACTATAGCTGGGGATTATGGGTAGTGTAGTGTCTTCGGCCATCCTAAACTCCGAAATGTTTTTCGGATGCTCGACATTTCCCTTATAGGCCTACGTCTGTTTTCGGTTATTTTATTTTGAAATTCAGTTCCTGACGGATGCCAAAAAAGCCCGAGATTATAGAATTAAACAAGTAAATAAAAACAAGGATAATTGTGTGCTATTGTTGAGTAAATAATGGTGTGTTATTTAGAAAAGAATAACAAATTAGAAAGAACGAAAGATTAAAACACAGATTTCAGTATTCTGAGGCTCTGAGCCCCATTTATTTTCCTAACGGACGGCAAAAAAAGCCCGAAATTATACGGTTTGAAATAAAAACAATAATCGTGGCTTGATATTGAGTAAGAAAATGTTTTTATGAACCACACAATTTCCAGTCTTCCAAGACCCGACCGGACAAAAAGATGTGGTGCAGGCACGAAACATACTACCAATAGAAATACATTGCTTTTAAAATCGTTCTGTGTGACACGAAAAAAAGGGTAAAATCGTGTTGGTGAACACGAATCAATAGATTAAATGTTGTGACTATAACACGAAATGCTGTTAGACTGGGTTGGTTCTAGTCACTTTTCTCAGAGCTACTGCTTGTTACAACTTTTATTTGCCGTACTCGCCTTTAACTGTTAGCTCAGGTTAATCTCGCCCCCCTCCGACGTAAGCGTGTCGTATTTCTTCTAGACCGACACATTTTTGGTGCTTGAAACGAACCGGATTCCGGAGCTTAGAGGCGGCTCCGCTGCAGTGTGAACAGGAAAAAACTGTGCTTTTCAGGCTCTAGCTCCGAACCGGCCCTGGAACTGGATGTTGGACCTAAAATCATCAAGTCTGTACACAGTTCACTCTCATCCTGTGTGCATTGTTGTCCTCAATCATTGTAATCGTTGTCAAGGTGTCAAAAACTCCTTCCTAGAATTGTGGAATTTATGCTTTGCTTGCACCTTCTAAAATGCATAATGTGCATAGGTCAAGAGTTCAGGATGTTCTGTCTAGTTTCACATGTCTAATAAGACATTATTGAGACATACATCCTTTCCATCAAACCAAATTATAGCCAATTTAGCATTTTTGTATGAATGGTAAACTTAATAGAGGTAGGTGAGGTAAAAGTGAGGTCTGTCACGGCCACTTAAACAGTAGATCTGTCAACAATGTATACATTTGTATAATGAAATAAAAAATATTGTATAATTTAAATACATTAAGATGACGACTTACTGCCGAGGACCCGGACACAGCTCTCGCTTTGGGAGTACAAGGATTGGATGGCCCTGAGTAGAGACCCCCTCACCCCATACTCCCGCAGCACCTCCCACAGTAACTCCCTGGGAACTTGGTCATACGTCTTCTCCAAGTCTACAAAACACATGTAGACCGGATAAGCGTACTCCCAGGCCCCCTCCAGGATCCTTGCGAGAGTAAAAAGCTGATCCGTCGTTCCACGTCCAGGACGGAATCCGCATTGTTCCTCCTCAATCTGAGGTTCGACAATCGGCCTGACCCTCCTTTCGAGTACCTTAGAGTAAACTTTCCCGGGGAGGCTGAGTAATGTGATGCCTCTGTAATTGGCACACACCCTCTGATCCCCCTTTTTAAAAAGGGGAACCACCACCCCGGTCTGCCACTCCTTCTGTACCGTTTCCGACTTCCACGCAACGTTGATGAGACGTGTCAACCATGACAGTCCTTCAACACCCAGAGCCTTCAGCATTTCCGGGCGGATCTCATCCACCCCCGGGGCTTTGCCACTGTGGAGTTGTTCAGGGTATCTTATGCCATTAATCACTCTGTACAAATGGATGGTGGTATTAATACTACAAATGAAAACATGTCATCACCTAGTTTTCTGATATGCACTGCTCATACCACAAGGTGGAACTGTAACAACCACAATGGTTCCAGGAAGCTACCCACAATAAATGATCTCATTTTAGGAAAAGCTGAGCAAAGCATCCACTCATTTAACATGCTGGACAGCTATTTGCAAATATACTGTGTGTGAGTATACGATAATTAACAAATAGGCATATTAAGCAACTAACGCACTTAGATGTAATGTGAATGCATTGAACTACAATTATCTTACAATGATAAATCATGTAGAGAAAGCAGATTTAATGTGTGTTAGTCAAATTAAGCAGCACAGGCTATGCAGCGTACAGCATTGCTCAAACAATTAGAGGGATTCATTAGCAGTATTAGTTAGTAATGACATAAAATAAGCAACCCACATTACATTCCGTGCGCAGCACACTCCTTGAATTTGGTTGGTGTCAACTGTGTTGAAAATAGTTGTCGTGAAGCAAGCCAGTTTTTTGATATACTTCAAGGACTTTATGCTTTTTGCTCTGCTTCTACCCACCGATTGAATAAAGTGTCCACTGAAAACGTCACACTGATGCTAACATCTCTCTCCTGTACAAGATGGAGCTGCAGAGGAGACTCCACAAGAGCTCTTTGTGAGAATTACACTGCAATAAGAGGGGCTTTACAAATGTTGGCGGCTGATGACGAAGAGCGTCAGGACACACAGCGAGAGGCCTCTGCGCTGTGTGGCAAACTTGGGAAACTAGAGACTGCTCTGCTGACAATATTTTGGGACACTGTACTGCACCAATTCAAGCTTACGAGCACTGGCTTGCAAAATAAAGACATTGACCTAATGACCGCTGTGCAACTTTTGGAATCGCTGCACACTTATGCTGCATCACTACGAGGGACATTTTCGGACTTTGAGACATCTGCCCGGGCCGTCACCGGCGTGACACAGACATACCAGCACGAGACTCACCGTGTTGGTAAAAGACGAGTATTTGATGACGAGACAGTGGAGCACGAGGTGGTACTGACTGGCAGTAAAAAAATCCAGGTTGAGACATTCAATGTAATTATTGACAGGTTGCTCTCAGGACTGAGCAAACGCCTGGATGCTACAAAGACATAAATGATAGTAGTAGTAATCATGCCGCTTTCGTCTCATTAGTATGCATGAAAAAGTGACAGATGACACGCCCCCAAATTATGCAAATGAGCTAAGTCCCGCCTCCCATTGTTGGAGATCCTTTGATGTGATTGGGTACAATTATGTTAATGGACTAAGTCCCGCCTCCCATTGTTCGAGATCCTTTGATGGGTGTTATAACAGGTAGGTGTGAAAAGCCCCCCTGTGTAGTGCCTTTGTTGTCTAATCCTTTGATGTGTTGATTAAGGCAGTCTCTTTGAAGTTATGCTGTCTGCCCCCTGTCCCCTCACACCCCTTTGTAGTCTAATCCTTTTATGTGAGGGGTTGAGGTGTTATAACAGGTAGGTGTGATATAAGCCTCTGATGTTAATCTAGGTGTTGATTAAGGCAGTCTCTTTGAAGTTATGCGTGAGACTGTCTGGCCCCTGTCCCCTCAGAGCCCTTTGTACTTAACGCAATCTACTGACACAAAGTACTTCATTATCTACTTTTCAGCTTTTTAAATACAAAAGTGTATCTTTCAGTAACTTTTTGAGAGAATTAAGCATAAATCTGTCAAATGTTCAAAACAGCCTTGTTTCACTGAAATAGCCTCAAAATCACAAACTGCCATTATTATTAATAGTCAGATGCTTGACGAAATCTAACAAAACAGAGTACTTTCATGGTAGTGGTCAGCTTTTAAACACAAATGTGTATATAGCTCAGTAACTTTTTGAGAGAATTAAGCATAAATCTGTCAAATGTTCAAAACAGCCTTGTTTCACTGAAATAGCCTCAAAATGACAAACTGCCATTAAGAGTCAGATGCTTGACGAAATCTACGGACACAGAGTACTTTCATGGTAGTGGTCAGCTTTTAAACACATAAGTGTATCTTTCGGTAACTTTCTGAGAGAATTAAGCATAAATCAGTCAAATGTTCAAAACAGCCTTGTTTCACTGAAATAGCCTCAAAATCACAAACTGCCATTAAGAGTCAGATTCTTATGGAAATCTACTGACACAAAGTACTTCATTATGCTACGCTTGGGTGAAGCAGGTAGGACTCAAAATGCAGAATTTAACGAAAAGTGAGCTTTATTAAATAATATAAAGCTGTGGCAAAAAGGCAGTATCCAAAATATCCAAAACCAACGAGCAGCACAAGGAACACAGACCGTGGAATAACATGGAGGGGAAACAATGAACCGAAATGGAACACAGGGGAAGACTAGACTAAATACACAGAAGGGTAATCACAGAACAAGACACAGCTGGGCAGGGGAGGAGAAACACAAGGACAGCAGGTGAACACAATCGGGTAATCAGGGAGGGAAACAGACAGAAAGCAGACAGGCAGGAAACGGGGGTGAACACTTTACACAATAAAACAGGAAACCCAAAGACAAGAAAAACACCAACACAGACAAAACTACAAACGTGACATAACATGAGATCGTGACACATTATCTACTTTTCAGCTTTTTAAATACAAAAGTGTATCTTTCAGTATCTTTTTGAGAGAATTAAGCATAAATCTGTCAAATGTTCAAAACAGCCTTGTTTCACTGAAATAGCCTCAAAATGATATATTTTATTATTTATTATTTATTATTTTTTATTATTTATTATTATTATTATTTTATTATAATATTTTCTTCTCATCATATCCTACTGACTTGGATACGTCATTAGGAGATGAGCTGATCCAGTTTAGGGCTTTTGTCAGCAGATAAAACTCCTGCAACCAGACTGCAGACGGTGCTTAAATATGGACTACAGACACCATTTCCCATTGTTTTTGTTGCGCTCAAGATTTTTCTCACACTGCCTGTAACCAACTGCGAGGGTGAGAGGTCCTTTTCACAGCTTAAACACATCAAAAATGAACTTAGGACAACCATGGCTCAGAAGAGACTTTCAGCCCTTTCTTTGATGGCCATCGAGTCGATCTTGAGAGGGATCTGGATTTTGATGACCTAATCACAGACTTTTCAAAGAGAAAGGCAAGGAAGAAACACTTCTAAAAGGTAAGATCCACTGTCTCTCATACACACTCATTCACTCTCTCTCTCTCTTACACACACACACACACACACACACACACACACACACACACACACACACACACACACACGCACGCACGCACGCACGCACGCACTCACACACACACACACACACACACACACACACACACACACACACACACACACACACACACACACACACACACACACACACACACACACACACACGCACACACATACCATGTATACATCACTTCAGGGGACATTACATAGATTTACATGCATTTCCTTGAGACTTATCCTAACCTTAACCATAACCAACACATGCCTAACCCTAACCCTTACCCTTAACCTTACCCTTACCCTAACCCTAATCCTAAACCTAACCAAGTCTTCACCCTAACATTAATGATTCCCCTCATGGGGACCTCCAATTTGTCCCCATAAGGGAGGCGAGTCCCCACACGTGACTGTGTAAACAGATTTAGGTCCCCACAAGTATAGTTGGGTGTAACGCGTTACAAAGTAACTTTACAAAGTAACGCGTTACTGTAATAATATTACTTTTGTCAGTCATAATCAAACCTCAACAAACACCTGCAAAGAACACATGCTAAGGTGAAGCTAATGCACAACTATTTGTTGTTTGTTTATATCACGTAGTCTGTTCTTCTGCTCTGTTTTCCGGTTGTTGCCTGTTTTGAATGACGAATACACACTTCCGCCGCCTGCTGGTAAGGAGAGTTATTGCCACTCACGCATGTGCAGTTCGTACGTGCTCGGCTGAAGTCTTTGCGGTGTGTTCCAGTCTGGTTCCAGTGCAACACATGGCCAACACGCAGGAGAACACGCCGACGCAACAGCGTGAGCAGAGATAGACTGTGCAAAATATACAGATAGCAGGAGACAGAGGACAGCCATGGTCAGATAGGAAAACATTCAGGATCTGGATCAGTCTTATGCGACAATGGAAACTGAACTAAAGAGAACATTTGAAACTTTAGCAGTCTGTGTGATCTGCCTGCAGGGAGGGGCGGGCCGGCCCTGCGAGTAAAGTAACGAGTAAAGTAACAAGTTACTTTATGTAGAGAGTAACGAAGTAGTGTAATATATTACTTTTTTAAAAAGTAATATGTAACATGTAATATATTACTTTTTTTTAGTAACGACCCCATCTCTGCCCACAAGTATATATAATATATATATATATATATATATAATAATGCTAGGCCACACACACACACACACACACACACACACACACACACACACACACACACACACACACACACACACACACACACACACACACACACACACACACACACACACACACACACACACACACACACACACACACACACACACACACACACACACACACACACACACACACACACACACACACACTATCTTCCATCACATATACTGATCACTTAGTTAAGCAACCACACCATTTCACTACATATTTTACTTTTGTAAATCTCAATGTTTGTAACTAATAAAACTCCTTGTGTACTTGTACAGCCAGCCAGTCATATTTTGGCATTAAGTGGGGTGCTGCTCTGAGGTTTTGAGTGATATTACCTAGGTATTCCTGAGCCATACACTGTCTTGGGATCTTATCCATTGTATCTTTGTCTTGTGATTTTTGACTAAAAGGGCAAAAGGCTAGACCTACTTTGGTTGAACTATGTGGCTGCGTCCCTGCTTTTGACAAATAGGTGTTGCGATTTGACATGCCAGATTGACTGAAAATTCTAAATATTGGTCATGTTGGTAGGATTGGGTAGGTGTGGTGTTACTTGTTGGTATGTGGGTTGGGGGGGCCCATGAGCACTCAGTGCCCAGGGGCCCCTGGAGGTACTAATCCGGCCTTGCCAAGACACGTTCTTCGTATGTGTTAATCTACTTGGCCATCAACCTATTTCTGATTCTGATCAACAGCTGAAATATTATGGACAATCTTAATGAACAGCGACTAGACTATATCTATATATATAAGAATAATCAGAGAGGGGAGCTTTCCTCCAGAAGAAGCTGTCAATGCAGAGCCGTGGACTGCTTCCGGAGTGGGGATTATCGATCCACCACTGAGCAAGATCAATTATTTGTAGGATATGGCTTCCTCCTTATATTTACGTGTTTCACTTATTTTTCACAATGCTATTATGTCTGCATACTTTACTAAATAATGTTCACTTAAGTATATAGGCGGCAGGCCTACTGTTTTTTGTTGTTGTCTTAAACGGTACTGTCTAGTGCTGCGTACCTGGACTCACATTCAGGTTCAGGTCCGGACTCAAGTCCAGAGGTTCAGGTTCAGGTCCGGACTTATAAGTCCGGACCTGAACCCATGGCTTGTGTCAAGTTGTGCGAGTAACTAAAGTGAACTTATTGTGAGCTAATTATCAATTGAAATTAACTCATAAACAACTGAAATTCAAACTCGTCAGGTTTATTGTGCTCCCTTCCAACTTGTGTCTACATTTCTCTAAAAAGTACAAATGTAAAAAAAACACTTTTTTCCACTTAGTCTACAAATGACTTATGACAGCAACTACAGTGAACTACTACAAAGTTCAATATAATAATAATGTTTACATTATACAGTACATACTACATACATAGTGATGTACATACATACTGTTAGAAATTAAAATCAATGTTGATATGGCGTAATTTTGAATTAAATACACTATTTAATTTAAATCAGTTTTATTCTGAAAATCCGGAAGTTCACACTATTTACTTAATACTTTTATTCTGAAAATTCTTCACTTCCGGTTAGCATTAGCATGTGGGGAAATGCTACGTCTTCAAACCGTGAATCGAAGGTGAAATGACATGTGATGTTGTACACTGAGCACACTGGGATTAGCACTCATTTATTGACACTGAATCACGTTTATCAGGGAATGTTTAAATAACCACAGACACCAGAATATACGTAAGTGCTAGTTTTTTTGCGAGTCCAAGTACCGGTTCCTGACGTTCCGGTTTTAACCGGACTTGAACCGAAACTTTTTACAAGTCCAGTACCGGTTCGGCGTACCGGTACGCAGCACTAGTACTGTCTCGTAAATGTCCCCTCTGTGGGACTAATAAGGAATGGGATTCAGATTATGATATGTTGATATTGTGTTTACAGCTCGTGCTGGAGGAGAGCAAAACAACAAATCATTGAATGAGATGTTTCCTTTGTTCTTTTGGCGCGAACGAGCTTCCATACTCTACTGGAGGAGGAAGCATTTACAGAAGCAAAACCACAGTCTATGAGCAAAACAGACCCTTCCCAAAATGTTATGCTATGGCATGTTAAATCGGTGTTTTATTCTGAAGGCGTTGGCCGGAAGTCCGCTGTGTTTTACATTTTGGGACTGTATTACGGGGGGTGCTCGGCAGTGAGGGAGGGAGGAGTTGGGTGTTGCCTCTGTCTCTGAGCCCTAGTACGGATTCCCAGTCGAGATTCAGCCCGTTACACGCCGCGACACCTGGCCTGCTACTGCTGCTGTCCTGTGAACTCAGTACCCGAAAAATACCCGACTAACGGACCACCATGGGAGTCGAAGGCTGCACAAAATGCATCAAGTACATGCTTTTCTTCTTCAACTTCATCTTCTGGGTAAGCAAACATTGTTTTTTATAATCCATATTGCATTTATTTCGCTACGCATCACCGCCTCCTCGCGCTGGTTAGCGGGTATGGTTTGTTTAGGCAGCCCGCCCATTATGAATGGATACACCAACAACAGCCCCGCAACATCTCACATTTAGTCACCGTTATACCTTATGAATAACCAGCGACGCATTTTCACCACTAGGGGAGAGTATGGCAAAAGGATGGCAACACAATAAATTGCTAGAGAGGCGTATTTGGTTGGTATAACACACATTTGCTAGTTGGTGGATATAATCGTTTATAGGCTACACCACACGAATTAGAGTCACCTCATGTGAAAAAAAAGCTCAAAAAAACAATTTCACTCGAGAATTTTAGTTTGTTTTGACGCAAAACAAATATTTCTACCAATTGGATAGATATTTAGTTCACTGAGAGAGGCTTTAATACTATAGGGGCTCATTAAAAGTTCTAGTTTGTGTATCTGCTGTGAGGCGGGCGGAAGTGGAGACTACCTCGCTTTGGTTTGGGGAATGGCTTTGTTTGGATTACATCCTCCACCCAATCTGGCAGTGTGTGGGTGTGTGTGTGTGTGTGTGTGTGTGTGTGTGTGTGTGTGTGTGTGTGGAGGGGGGACTCATGGTGGTTTCCATTTAGTGAGTCAAGGCCCTGTGTTGGGTGATGGATCATGGAAACATTTGTGGGAGTTTAGTTTTTACTCTCCTTGTGGAAGAGTGGAAGAGTTTGTTCCGCAAAAAGCCTTTTCACTTATTTTCCTTTGGTACTTTTTATTAATAATCAGCATTTATAGCCTAAACATATTCATATATTTTGTTAATCTATATGTGTGGAGCTAAGTGTCAAGCAAGCTGATTGGTTGATCTAACTCAGTTCAGAGGACAGTGTTGCCAAGAAGAAAACTGAAAGAGTTGAAACTGCGCAGGGGGATGCATGTCGGGGGCGTGTTTGTGTTGTCAATGAAATATGATCATGGAATTCCAGTTGGAGTAACCCATTCAGGCCAAATATCCCAAAACAATGTTTTTAATACTCTAATACAGGATTTGAAGGCAACTATTTAATTTGTTTTGCAATGTTTTCATGGCAAACAGTAGAACAATTTCTGTTCAAATAAAAAATCTTCAAGCAATTTGGGCTTGGATTGGCAAACAGAAAATAATATTTGTACTTATTTTAAAGTGGACCTATCATGCAAAATGCACGTTTGTACGTCTCTTATACATGAATATGTGTCCCCGGTGTGTCAGGGAACTCACCAAGTGTCAGAAAACACAACCCTCTCTCTTTTCCTCCATACCCAAATCTCTAAAAAAGGGGCTGCAACGGATCTGATACAGACTGATACAGATTTGAAAGTTCTCTGATGTCAGGAACGAGGAGCTCCGCCTATATGGCCAACTCTCCACCTATCAGGAGGAGACAGCCACGGCCATTGCGTTTGAAAGCACTGGAGACGCTGTAGTACATATATGCCAGGCACGTAGGTGGCGCTGTAGTCTGCCACAAAAGCAGCGAAGAAGATTTCTCACAGATTCAGCCCTTGCAAAAACAGGGCTAAAAAAGAGCAAATAGAGCGAAATGAGGCATGGCTAAAATGCATGATCTGTTTGGTATTTTGAAAAAAAAAAAATACAGACATGTTTTATATAGGTATGGCCCTACAATATATTATTCAAATATAGCATGATAGGTCCACTTTAACAACAAATCCACCAGGCAAAAAAAAAAGAATGGTGCTGCAAGTCAGTAATGGCGCGTTTCCACTGCACGCTTTAAGCGTGCCGAGCCGTGCGGGGCCCGTTTTTGGTTGCGTTTCCACTTGGCCTAGTACTGGCTAGCGGGTCCTAATTCACAGTTTTTCTGGCCCCATAAAATCGTGGTTCTAGGCCCAGGAACAACCAGGCTGAGTCGGGCTGAGTATGCTAAACGAGAGAGAGAATCGCTGGCAAGGGGGCTACAACTACAACAAGATGAACATATTTGACCGTGATTTAATTGTAATACATGTTTCAAAATGATGCCGAAGTAACAACATACTGATACCGGTTCGTAAAAACCATGAATTAATGCTTTGACAAGTCTGCAGACAGACGGCAGGCGAAAAACCCTTTTTAAAATGCGTGTTTTCTGAATGGAGATCGGCTAAGCTTACGTTATATATGCTCCGACCGTCCACACTCAAAACAACAACCTATACAGACATAAATAAACCAGCGACTGTATTCGCCATGACACAGGCAGTCTGTGGTTTGTACTTGTTTAACTTTTGTCTAGTTTCTGAACAGATATGAGGAGCTGTGAGCTCTGAGTGCTAAGAGCTAATGGCTGTGTTGTTTTTCTGGGGCGCTCATTGAAGATGACGTCACGGCTCCGCCTACACTACGTTACTATAGTAACTATGGCTGTGCAATTAATCGTATTTTAATCGCGATTACGATTATGGTTTGCGACGATTATGAAAACAGCATAATTGACAAAATACGATTATTTTGCTGGGTGCGCTTTCGCCCCTCCCTAAAAGCCCACTCGGATGTGTTGGGAGTGTTCAGCGCGAGCGAAGATGTCAGAACAAGAGCAGCAACTAGTAGACGCGAAGTTGTGAAAGAAGCATTCCTGGAGGCTGCCCACGCACTTTTTGGGGACAGTAAAAATAACAGAAGCATTTCAAAAGGTTTTTGATATAATAAAAACTCAAGTTTGATACAACATGATCAGCTGTAAGTTTTAGTTTGAACTTATTCATTATAATTATTGTACAAAATGGTATAAGAATGCAAACATTAAGATCTGTTCTGTTTAAATTGATTATAGTCTATTATCAATTCAGGTTAAGAAACTAGTGTTGCTTGCATCCTATTTTAAAGGCATTTCTTTTTATACTCTAATAAAATGCAACACAAAAAGGGTTTGATTCTATTAATTTTGTCTTGTATTGCACTTTGGCAGCAGATTCCTGAGTAGCTTCAGATCTGAGTTGTCTTATTAGTAAGCCTCATTTATACTTTAGTAGCAACACTATTTTTATATAATGGCAAAGAAAGGGATCAGAGTCTTTTCTTTTTTCCCTGTGTCATAAGTGGCAGCACTGTCACAAGTTCCTCTTCAGAGAGGGTCTTCAGTACAGGTGGCTTGTCACCTGCCTGCGCTCATCTCTGAAACCAGACCATGTAAACAGGCTGGTGTTTCTTGCAAAAAATCTTTAAGAGATGACATGAGCAGCCCTACCAGCATTTGCCATGGTGGCCAAAACATTTTTATTTGGTCTTAAATTGTAGTTCAACATTTATTTCCTGTTACTTCTGGACCATGACGGTTGGCCAGCCTTCAATGTTTAACTGAGTGGAATATGTTGAATATGTTTTACCAAAATGTTGGCTATATGTTAAGGAGTTTTCAGTAGGTTGTGACAGTGCACTGCAACATATTTGATTTAATTTATTTTGGTCTAATTTATTTTTATTTATCATATTAATATATGTTTAGTATGGTTTTGGAAGTGCGCTCCAACATATTTATTGATCTTGTTTATTGGTAAAATATTATTTGTTTTAAAGTTCAATGAATAATCGTCAAAATAATCGTGATATCAATTATTGACCCAAATAATCGTGATTATGATTTTTGCCATAATCGCACAGCCCTAATAGTAACTGCCCCAGTTCCTAAACTGTAATGGAAGCGCAGCATTAAAGTGAGCCGGGCCTAATAAGGCCTAACCAAACCGAGCGAGGACTGCAATGGAAACGCGCCATTAGATTCATCATCTGGGGAACATGGCTGTATTTAATTAGATCTGGCTGGACAATATGGACGAAAATGCTATCACAATATGTATAAAATAATAATAATAACAACAACTAGGGGTGGGCGATATTGAAAAATATGTTATCACGATATTTTCAGGCAGTATCACGATAGACGATATATATCACGATATTTTTTCATGTCGGTTATTATGGTTATTTTTTCAAGTTACTTAACAGAACAAGCACCTACAAGGTAACAGAAACTAAAACAAAAAGGAGTAACAGACCAAAATAGCATTTCAAGCTAGTTTTATTTCAGAAATGAAACCCTGAATAAACAAGTGAGCAGTGGACATCAATAAACATGAAAAGGAGGGTAAAACATAAAACATCAATGAGGAAAAGTCAGTGCCAAATAATTAAAATGTAAACTTTAGAGTAGACTTGAAGTGTAATAAAAGACTTTAGCATAACTGAAGGGAAAAACATAAAACGCCACAGCGTCAGTTATGTCTTTCCACCGTTTGCTAGTCTTTTCATAAGGAGCCCCTTTATGAAATGCCTGCCCTATGGTTGCTCGCTGCAAAGAAAGGGGGCGGGGACTTTGGGAGCGTGTCAAACAACTCGGACTGAACGCAAGCAGAGGTGCGCTGACATTGTGAAATCGATCGGGCTTGATATATGGTGAAATTAAAATCAGTAGGTGAGGCTGGGGGAGCGGGAGGGGAAGAGGCTCTCCGTCCGCTGTCATAGCCCCCTGCGCCGCGCACGGAGAGCCTCTTCCCCTCCTGCTATTTTTTTTTTCACGATAGGACGATATCTCTGAAAAAGCATATCGTGGAGACCTAATATCGTCACGACGATATATATATAGTCATATCGCCCACCCCTAACAACAACAACAACAACAACAACAACAACAACGTGTATTAAGATTTGTTGTGATTATATATTTTTCTTTCACTTTTGCATTTATTAAGGAATATTACAAATGAATATAAAATACTTATCAAATACTTCTGTTTACATTGCTTAACATGTTAAGACGCACATTTACATGCACATAGTGACATAAATGAAATAAATAAAGATGTGTGTTTTACAGTTTGTAGAGTATTCCTGTTAGGACAGAAGGTTAATTATAGTTTATAAATTACGATTATTTATTATTAAAAAAAGCTTTGGTCGCTTAGGGTTGATAACATGCGCACAGTATAAAACACTTATCTGCTATAGAACTGCTAAACCTTAATTTCTTAAGGGTTAGCCCTATGCTAACTTGAATCAAGATAAAACTACTAAATATAGCAGCTCTATCTAATACAACTTTATAAGACCCAACCAATCAAATTCTGATGAATCTAGTCATTACGCAGGGGTTCCTTTTAGATACAAATATATTTTTTCTAGGGCTGTCAAGTTAACGCGCTAATGCAAGAAAAAATTACGCCACTAACTATTTTAACGCGATTAACGCATGTGCATTTTTTGTCCTCGGCCGCCCCGTAGTTTCAGAGCGCATCGAGTTTAAAATACCATCTACACAATCCAAGCACACTGCTGATGCCGACAGCCCCGCTCCTGCTGCCGCTTGCGGCAGACCACACTTGAAAGTGTGCGGGGGAGACGCCTGGACACGTCTACGAGCAGCAAACTTTCAACAAAGGTCGCTAAATGGGTGGCGACAGCTTGCAGGCCAATTCACATCGTGGAGGACGAGGGGCTGCGTGATATCATTCGGGTTGCATCCAACGACTGCACTTATGAATCGCCTTCCACAGCCACCACTGTGTCGAAAACACACAACTTGTATGAAGTCCAAAAAGCGAAAGTAGAGGATTTAAGAAAGACTCACCGGAGACTATTGGACTTCACTCTGACAGTTACCTCGGGGTCACAGCGCATTCTTTTGACCCACAGAGGGAACTTCAGTCTCATGCTATCTGAACCCACACACACACACACACACACACACACACACACACACACACACACACACACACACACACACACACACACACACACACACACACACACACACACACACACACACACACACACACACACACACACACACACACACACACACACACACACACACACATACACACTTGAATTGAGGCAAATATTTGTAATGTTCAGAGGTTGTTGTGTTTAATATTCATGAGAATATTTGTCATTGTTTAAATGATAATAAAGAAACATTTGCATAAAGCATATTTGTCCACTCCACATATGTTGATAAGAGTATTACAAACTTGAAAAATATCCCTCTAAGGTACATTTAGAACAGATAAAAAATGTGCGATTAATCGCGATTAACTATTTTAATCACTGACAGCTCTAATTTTTTCCTTTAGTAGCCACAACAATTGCAACAGAGTAAGCGGTGAGCTCACAGCTTTTTGGCTGTTTGACTATTGTTTTTATAAGAGGAGGAAAATGTGTTATAAAAAAACACCTTAGATTGTTGTGTTGTTTTATAGCCTAGCCCTCGTGCAGACATTCCACAGCATAAACACATCAGCATGACTCAAACAGCGGACCAGGACCTAAAGCAATTAAAAAGCTGAATACGGGGTCAGAGAAGGGGATTTTATGAACTGGCTATAACTTCTTCTTGGATCTTTTGCTTTTGCTTCCACACTAAAGCAGGAGCAGTGGTGATGGGGATCATTTGGCTCGGCTCACCAAGAAGAGCCGGCTCCCAAACGGCTCTTCTTTTTACCACATATACCTTTTTATAATTCAATCAAATGTAGCCCTGTTTTGACTAATGATTTATATGTGTACACATATCACTTAAAGTATTCAATACATCTGTCAAATTCTCCTGGGTTTTGGCCTGTTTTCAGTGTTATGCCCAGACTTGAGGGGCTGGAGGGCAACAGAGGACGTTTGGACAACTCGGATTCTTTCTTTTCTGCTCAGCAGTTTTTTATACGACCCGTCAGAATCTCATCAGCTTTGCATCAGGTTGAAAACCTTCAAACACAGAGGACAAACAAATGTTAGCACACATGCAAACAAAATCACAAACATTTTGTATGCCTCATTGCCTTATTTCTAATAATAATAATTCAGTCACATTCCATTTTCAGGGTTTTATAATTCAAATGATAAATTGTGAGTTATTCTACAAAACATTATTAACTTAAATGAATTAATGAGAAAGTATCTTTCTCTACTTGAAACCAGGCAACCCAGAACACCTCACTGAACACCATCTGCGCTGTCTAAAGATATACACTAAACAAAACGGAGCGCACACAAACCACGCTGCGTAAAAGCCGTCGATTGCACAACAGCAATAGGGCAACAGAGCAAGTACGCAAAATACATTTAAAAATGCAGAAACATACACACGGCGTCTCTGGAGCCTCGCACACACTGTCGCCAACTTCTCCCTCCGTGGCTTTGGCAACAAAAGACCGGCCATCACAAATCCTGCCCCTTTTGTTGCCGTGTTACCGGAAGCGGCATTAATATTTTTTGATAACAGCTCGCTTCTCATTAAGAAAAGAAGACTACGCTA
This sequence comes from Pseudochaenichthys georgianus, assembly GCF_902827115.2. Lineage (NCBI taxonomy): Eukaryota > Metazoa > Chordata > Actinopteri > Perciformes > Channichthyidae > Pseudochaenichthys > Pseudochaenichthys georgianus. The sequence continues at coordinate 7,271,811 of NC_047505.1, read as the reverse complement.
TTCAAAATAAAACAAATACCCCCTTGGTATTGAACAATACTATCACAATAATAACCTAAACGAAAATACATACAAATAATTATTTATCTGTCCGTTTTTCTCAGATATTATTATTTTTCTTTCAATATTGACTTTCGTCTCGACAACATCTTTTGTACTGAAGTATTCAAAAGTAAAAATTACATTTTTAATATAAATGATTTGCGGTGGCCAATTGTTTTCATTGCATTTACAGACCCTTGTACCTCTCTCATACCACCCAATGAATGCACTGACTTGCTAAGTTGTAGAACCACGCTACACAAAGCAGATAGCAACACCTAAACTTTAGCATAGACATTTAAAAAAAAGGACAGCTACTGTATGGACATTTTAAAATTGAATTTAAAGAAAAGGCCCTGACAGAACAGCAGGGCTCTATTTCAGTATTAACTAAAGAAAAAAAAAGACATCAAATCTTTGCTGAGCCTAAAGATAATCATAAATAAATAACATATTGAAAATAAATATATTGCAATGCTCAAAACAGCAGCATCCAACCGTCTCTAATACTTGGATATTACATGTTACTGCATGCATGCACGGAGCACCATATCGCGGAGATCATCGCGATATCTCCGCACCCCCCCACTGCAGGAGTGTCGCCCATTAATCTATCACTCGGTCACAGATCACTTCCTGTCACAGCCTGTCTGCAGAGAGAAGTTACACTAACACAGGATGCAAATATTGTAGGCCTGAGTGCCGTAAGCACCACAGACAGGTCACTCAGTTTGGAAGTAGCTTCATAAGCAAGTTAGTGGAGAGAGTTTTAAAGTCAGTCAAGTCCCTGCATTGTGGAAATATTGAAGACGCTTTTTTCACTAGTGTGTTCCAGTTAGACATGCGTAACACTTGTTTTCTTCTACGAAACATTTGAAAATTGTCTAACTAACAGTCCAAAACTTAAAGATATGAATTGCACTAGTGACTAGATGATGATGTTACATTTACTTTTTTAGTTTGAGAGACTGACAAATCGCCACATTTTCCCCAACAGTATTGGATTCAAATGTCTATTTTTTTATCTTGATTTATATTTATTTGTTTATGCCTCCACTTTATATGACCTAATCTCATACTAAGACATTTAAATCCACATTCTATTGTGGATACTATATTCTATTTGTATACATACAGTTACAATGTCATGGCTTGCTCCGTATAAGGCAACAGGTCAATAAGTTATGATTAGTTAAAAGCTTTAGCTGGAACAAAATGGAAACGTTTTTAAAGTTTCATATTGGTATTGGTTGACACTAGGGATCTCTCTGTATCTCCATCACTGAGGCCGATGCCATGCGCATCTCGACACGTTGCCAACGATAAGATACATTATCGATACATTTGAAACACCAGGCGATGTGATACGATACGATTCACTCCTGTTGCGAAACAGTTCGATACGATGCGATTCAACACGATGCAAAATAATGATACAATTCAATATGTTTTATTCCTTATATGCAGCAAATCATAAATTAACAAAAAACAAACATACATATTTGGCATGCCGTTTCTTTTTGACCTTAAACAAAACAAACACTTGGACCTTTCACAAACTGGCCTTTTCACAAGTGGAGCAGTGTTCTCTGTCTCCAGAGTGCAGTACCACTGTATAACACCTCACAGTTAAACATTTAAGGATGATTAACAATGTGCAAATAACAACTACCATAGAGCCATGCCCATACAGCTGCTGCCTGATGTGCTGAACACTCATTCATAGGCTAACTCAACAGTGAGCAGAAAGCAGTGGTTTCTATGGGAACAATGAAGAATACAAATAACCTTTCACAAACAGCTATTTCATAACTGCTTACAGTAAGGAAGACATGTAAACTATTATTGTTGTCACAGGCTGCTGTAAACTAAACACCTCTCTCTGACAGAACACCTCACTGAGTGATTGAACTCATAGTCTAACTTCCAGGTTTCTCTTTTCAGCCACAGACCCCATGTCGCCTCTTTATGTGCGTCGCTAAGTTCCTCGTACTACGTGTGTACTTCAAAGCGGCTCGGCATCGTTTACAATTTGCGAGCGATTTTTCAAGTTGACCGTCTTTCTTGAAAAATTCGAAGTGTTGCCAAACGTTTGATTTGTAGGTATTTTGCGGTGCGCTGTGTTTCTCTTTCACCTCGACTTCCATGTGTGTTGATGACTGAGACTCTCGGCCTCCGTAGTGCGAAGCAAAGATCAAAGATCGTCTCTGCTGAGTGCTGACCGGATGACATGGGAACCCCAAAAGGAAATGCTGTTGACCTTTGACCTCCCACTTCTGATTGCCATTATCAATAATGAATGTCAACCTAACCTAAGAGCTGGTGTTGAAAAGTGAGTAATCGACTCTATTTCCCACCGCTGCTCAGTCGAACTGTCCAGGGAGCAGAGCGTTAATAATTAAGCCCCATAGCCAACACTACCTCACATAGATAACAACAAGTCAGCAGGCACAGCAGCAGCTTCAGAGTCAACACAGGCACGGTATCCAAGTTAGCAGCGACGTGTCCCATTACAACCTAAAACATTTTCTTTGGATCATTTTTGATTACTTTTCAGAACCAGCATATAAAGTGTCAACTGACAATTGCTGGAGATACAAGTGCCTACCAATCTTTTATGTTAAATAGTGCGTTACCCCTTCAGAACAAGACCTTTGTAAATCAGTTACACTATTTTGGGTTAAAATGAGTTTTCTACACCCACTATACATAAATATGAGATGCTAGCATCTCTAATCGTGAATCAATGTGCAAAGTGTTCAAGAAGTGATGGTAATACTCTTCAGGAGCCACTTTTAACGTGATTGTTTAGTGTATTACCGCAGCTCTGTGGCTCCTTCTTCCACATATTCCACTTTAACCCTTTTAGTGTTATTGGCTCCTCTGAAAGGATGTGTGAGAGCAGACGGCTCTGGAGAAACACTTTGCCTGCAGTGTGCGGCCATGGCTCTTTCAAACGGAGTCCTTCTGTTTCCATATATCACACTGGACATTAAGAGGGTTAAGACCTCTGTGTGTGTGGTGGTAGTGGAGCCTCATGGGAAGTGCAGACAACACCCCAACCCCCCACTCCCAGTCCCTCCAGCATGCCCGGCATTCTACAACCCCCTGTACTCTGGGCAACAGTCAGAAATAGACACTCGAGGGAAACTCGATCCAACACGGGATGATATTCCACGCAATTTAAGAGTTTCACCTTCGTTTCTCCGTCGCCCCTCCCTGTTGAGTGTCATTCAGTATGATGGTTCCTGCCTTGCAACACATTGTTTGATATTAATATCAACACTGTCAGGCGGCAGTAGTTGCGCTCTCTACAGCAGGCTGTAATGTGTTCAGACAGTTTTCCTGGAGTGGAATGTGTGACAGCAAATGCACAAGTTAAATGAGCAACAGATGGTTGGATAATGTCTTCGGCATATGAGGCCAACAATATAAGCAGTCATTGAAAAAGTGCAGAAGCTGTAAGAACGAAGGGTATTTGTATCAAAAACGTTTAATTAACTTATTGTTTTAGTTCTACCTAACCAGTCAATAGCAACATTTTGGCTGTTGAAATATGTCTTTTGAAAGAAATTACTGTTAACGTTTTAACTACTAATTTAAGATTTTCATTCAAGTTACTTTGATTCTCTAAAATAATCCTGAAAGAGTTCAGGCTGCCGGTCCCTGTGACTCAAACTTCCCACATAACATATTTATAGCTCAAAGGCTGTCTCATGGATTTGTGATCAGTGTATTTTTTTAACTTTCTCTTAGCAACCGCCAGCTTGTAGATGTGTTTGGGAGTCCGTTACGGCCCGTCCACACGGCGGCGTGCGTTGGAGCTTCCAACGCTTCTGCCCATTCACTTTGAATGGGGTGACGTCACTTTTAGCCGAACTGCATTTTGGGAAGCGACGTGGAGCGTTGCTGGCGTTGCTCGCTTCAAAAGTTGAGCAATGTTCAACTTTTGGCGCCTCGGCAGAAGCGTCAGCCAATGAAATCCCGTTTATGCAAATCTGCCAGTACAAGCGCTAGCCAATCAAACCGCGTGTATGCTGGGAGAGACCACGCAGGTCATTTCCTCATATTCCAAAAAATGGAGGGACAATTCATTACAGCGGTAGTGAATCACCCGGTGCTGTTTGACCAGTCTCTGTCCATCTACCGGGATACAAACCGGAGGAGCGAGGCGTGGAGGGAGGTGGCAGAGACAGTGGATGGAACTGGTAGGTTTTCGCCTGTTTGGGGATTTTATATCCAGTTTACTTCGTTTGAACATTGCCATTGCTTTGTATGTCGGGGGCGGGAGATTCATGTGATTGGTTGTTGGTCGCGTTGCTCGCAAAAAATCCCCAAGCTTCAGATACGCCCATCTCCAAGCGTCAGCGCACGCCGCTGTGTGGACGGGCCGTTAGGGTGTAGCAAACATGGGACCAGGACCAGCAGTTTGGCGTGCTGCTCCTCGGTCACATATCTGACGCACACTATGTAGACCGTGCATTTTAGAGTTGTCAAAACGTATGAATTGTTTTCATTATTGATCCCCGTCTTGTTTAATATAATTCGCAGGTGTCCCTTATTTGCCCGTAATCACCATTCATATCTATACCACCAAAGAGTTCATGATAGTGTTAACAGGAGTACAACATTCTTCGTAGATCAAGCCTTTTACTTTTGCTTTCAGAGAGCAACATATTGACCAATTTAACCTTAAAGTAATCTACACAACCCTGTGGAAAACACTGCCTTTTTCATATTTATCTTTTTCCAAAAATCTAAAACTTAATACCCTCAATTTTGTGTCGTTTTCTCCTGTTTGTATGAAGAAATCCACATTGTTCATCGTAAAAACAGGCTGTTATTGGTTTCCTATCTCAGATGGAATTTTTCCCAAGACGTTTGTGATTAGTTGTTTTCCCTGAAGTTCAGCAAGACCTCTCCCCCTGTGCTGACACGGCACTAAAACCAAGTGGAGATAGCATAACACGTCATGGATTTCAACTATGTTCTGTCTGGGCTCTCCCTCTATTCATCATTTATATATAAACGCGGTAAAAGAAAGCCTTGCGTAAATCTGCTCAAACCTTCATGCATGTCATTGACGAGTCAGTGGTAATTCAGGGGTTAGGAGGTGGGGAGCTCACTTGAAGTAAGTGAGTCATTGTGTGTGTGTGTGTGTGTGTGTGTGTGTGTGTGTGTGTGTGTGTGTGTGTGTGTGTGTGTGTGTGTGTGTGTGTGTGTGTGTGTGTGTGTGTGTGTGTGTGTGTGTGTGTGTGTGTGTGTGTGTGTGTGTGTGTGTGTGTGTGTGTGTGTGTGTGTGTGTGTGTGTGTGTGTGTGTGTGTGTGTGTGTGTGTGTGTGTGTGTGTGTGTGTGTGTGTGTGTGTGTGTGTGTGTGTGTGTGTGTGTGTGTGTGTGTGTGTGTGTGTGTGTGTGTGTGTGTGTGGAATCTGCACTCCTCCAGTTATGGTGTTGATCTGGTTGCTGGGCAGCAGCTGGCCTCAGCCCTGGAATGGACCTCACTAAAAGAAGAAGAGGAGGAGTATGGATGGGGGGGGGGGCGGATGGGCCTGTTTTGGTTCAACTCTTTTCACAGGAACTAGTGTTGGCGAGTTTAATTTAGATATTCTGTTTCTCCACATTTTCTATATGTCCTTAAGCGTGACCTTTATTAAATATCCCCACCCATGTGCAGCAGAGGGGTGTCGGTGGTGGGGGTTTATTTGACTGCCGCTGTGGTGCTTGTTCCTGTGTGCCGGCTGAGGTATATGCTAACTCCAGTTATATTTAGGATTTCTTTGTCCAGGGCCAAACAAAAGGACTCAGGAAGGCTTATGTCAATGTAAAGTAAACCACCCTGAAAAAACAATACATTTCAGTAACAAAGTTACACAGTATGTGCACAGCTTCCCCAAGGAAATTGGTTGGAAGAGGAAGCATGAAAACCAATTGAACAAAAGGTTTCACAGATGTTCGATGCTCCAGTGTTTGCCTGGTTGCCTTAAATGTATATCTGTTAGCCTCCCAAAAAACACCCCAATAAGGAATAGTTTGAACATTTGGGAAAACCCTTAACCACCTTCTTGCTGAGAGTTAGATAAAAGACATAATGTTTCCTTATCACCCTGCATCCAACTCACAGGTTTATCATTGCCTTGAGAAAAAAGACGATTCATTAACCCCTTTTAGAAGTGAAGTTATAGTCATTTGTTCTGGGAATGTCTTTTTCGAGCCTGAGACCTGGAAAACAGGCTCTGGGCTTAACAGGTTAACTGAAAGCTCCTCTTCAACTGTTGGGGCTGTTGGAAGCCAAATTAACCAAACTGACACCCTAAGTAAAGATTACAGAAAATCATATGCTGTGTTTCTAGTGAGCTTTAGAGGTTTGGGTGGATCCAGGCGAGCTGTTTACCCAATCCCAATGCCAAAAGAGGCAAAACACATCTTCAAATGCTTCTAATCTTCAATAATCAGCTAAACAACAGTCTTGCTCATTAAATGTGTGAAATAGCACCACTGCTAATTTCCCACTATAGGCCCCTATGGTGTTATGCTGTAAAACCTGGCAGGTTTTATAGTGTTAATGGAAAGATGGCATTTTGTGAAATAAAAATACCCACAATGATTCAGAGAGTACAATTAACAGTAAGATTGATACCACCCTCTTGTCTGTCGGATTAATATTAGGCTACATCCAGCAGCTAGCTAATTAGTTTAGCTCATGTAGAGTATACACACGTGAGTGTAGTATTGTTCATATTTGTATCAAACACTAACACACAGCAAGTTTTGACACTTAAGCTAATGCTGTCTTCGTAATAACAAGCAGACAGACGTGCTTTCTCTAAACTGTAAGGAAGAAAATGAAAACATGTCATGAAATTGTCTATCACTGCAGTTCTAAGAAACCGAAAGTCGCCAGCCATTTCAAATACAAAAGATTGAGAACTGAAGATAACATAATTGCATTTAAGAATGATTTACTAAAGCAGAAGTGGAGGGTAGTATATGAGAGAGACGATATTGACAAGGCCTATGATGAATTTCTAAACATCTTTAAAGCACTTTATGACAAAAACTGTCCTGTGAAACAATGCAGAGAGAGACACAAACAAACTCACAGTGCATGGATCACTAATGGCCTAAAAAATGCCTGCAAAAAGTAAAATACACTATATAGACAATTCTTAAAATATAGAACTTCAGAAGCAGAAAATAAATATAAAAGATATAAGAATAAATTAACCCATATTCTGAGGATATGTAAAAAAGAATACTATAATCAAATATTAGAGAATAATAAGAATAATATGAAAGGTTTATGGAAAGTATTAAATAGTGTCATTAGAAATGGAGCAAAAAGCTCTGGTTACCCTGAGTTTTTTGTGGACAAAAATAATGTTATTAATAATACAGAAGATGTGGTTAATGGTTTTAATGAATTCTTTGTAAATGTGGGGCCAGATCTGGCAGAAAAAATTAAAACCGTAGAAACAACTAAAGGGGAAGATACGGACCTTTGGAATGAAAACAATGGCTCTTTCTTCCTCACACCAGTCGAAGAAAAAGAAATCATCGATACTGTGCGAAAATGTAAAAGCAAATCCTCGACCGATTGGAATAATATTGATATGATTATAGTAAAAAACATTATTGAAGAAATTGCAGAACCATTGACTCATCTCTTTAACTTGTCTTTTCAATCTGGTAAATTCCCAAATAAAATGAAAATAGCAAAAGTTATACCATTATATAAAACTGGGGATAAACACCATGTCATAAATTACAGACCTGTTTCATTGCTCTCTCAGTTTTCCAAGATCCTTGAAAAGCTTTTTACAAAAAGACTTGACAGTTTCATGGAAACACATCAGCTTTTGGACGACAGTCAATATGGATTCAGGAAAGATAGATCAACATCCATGGCACTAATGGAATTAAGTGAGGAAATAGCAAACTGCATGGACAATAAAAAACAAGCAGTGGGAATATTTATAGACTTACAAAAAGCATTTGACACCATAGATCACAATATTTTACTGATAAAACTGGAACGTTATGGCATCAGAGGGGTGGGATTAAACTGGGTGAGAGATTATTTAAGCAACAGACAACAATTTGTTGAAATTGGTAAACATAAATCAGTATACATTAACATAACTTGTGGAGTACCTCAGGGGTCCGTGTTGGGTCCAAAGCTGTTCATAATATACATCAACGACATTTGCAGAGTATCAATATACTCTATATACTATATATTGAAATTTATTTTATTTGCAGATGACACTAATATTTTTTGTGCCGGTGACAATTTGAAAGAGCTAATGGAAGTGATAACAGCAGAAATGATTAAAGTAAAACGTTGGTTTGACACAAACAAATTATCATTAAATATAAGCAAAATAAATATTATGTTATTTGGAAAACATAAAACAAATCCACAGATACAATTAATACTAGATAACATATACACATAGAAAGAGTATATGAAATTAAGTTCCTTGGTGTGGTTTTAGACCACAAAATCAGCTGGAAACCTCATATCGCAATATTGGGAAAAGCCAGATACATTCTGGACCACAACTCATTGTATACGTCTAGAGTCTATATAACACACTAATATTGCCATATCTGATTTACTGTGTGAAGATTTGGGGAAACACGTACAAAACCAACCTACAGCCGTTATGCACATTACAAAAAAGGGCTATAAGAGTTATCAATAATGTTGGATATCTTGAACACACTAATGTATTATTTTTGATGTCACACATATTGAAGTGCATTGATCTGGTTAAATTTAAAACGGCACAAATCATGTACAGAGCAAGACATAATCTACTTCCTAGGAAATTAAAAACATTGTTCATAGACAGAGAGGGTGGGTATAATTTGAGAGGAAATCTACATTTTAAACAACTCAAGGTCAGAACAACTCTGAGAAGTATGAGTTTAACAATCTGTGGGGTGGCTTTATGGAATGGTTTGGAGCAGGAGTTAAAACAAAGCACAAGCATAATTCAGTTTAAAAGGATGTACAGAAACACTTTTTTGGAAACATATGAGAATGAAGAAGGGTGATTGAAGATGAGAAATGATTGTATGTATATGTATAAATGTAAATGTATGTAGAAATAACTTGCATAATGATTTAAAGGACAATCGATCAAGTAAGGGGTGGGAATTAATAAGCATTTGCTTCCTCCTACTCCCTTTCGGACACATATGATTTATTATTATTATTAATATGAAGACATTTTTTGTTTTTTTGTTGAATATACAAATATTACCATGAATGTGGATAAATACTGTATTATAACAATACGGTATTCTGTTTTTCACATTTGGTATTCGAAATAAAGACTGAAAGAAAGAAAGAAAGAAATACTGGCAGCTTAAAGTTCTGTGATTAAACTAGGACTGGAACAGGACTTTTGTTTCAGTTCAATCCGTATGACTAATAAATATATATGATATATCATTTTTTGTCCCTTGATGGATTTCCATTATCAGGATAAAACATGAAAAAACGCCATGTTAGAAAAAGAACATGACTCAGAAATTGTTGCTATTTTTAATTTCTCTATCAGGACTGACTTTATGATTTATGATAACCTCGTACATTTTTATTTTATTTTTTTCACTAGAGAAGATGTGTACTACTATGTGTAATACAAGTTGCTTGTCCTCTATATACAATGCATTACAACTATTTATTTCTTCACAAAATGTCATGCAAAGTGATTCCAGTATGTTTCAGGATAATATGTTAAATTGCAATTACAGGATAATCATGAGATGACATTTTCATCATGCCTCATGCAAGTGCAATGTCGTGACCAAGAGGAACTTCATGTGTTGTGTTGTGTTGTGTGTTGCAGCTTGCCGGAGGTGTCATTCTGGGCGTGGCCCTGTGGTTGAGACACGACCCCAAGACCAGCAACCTGATGGAACTGGAGATTGATGGAAATCAGGCCCCCAACACCTTTTACATCAGTACGTATCTGTCAGGGTTGGGGACAAATAGGACCCAAATGCAGATTGAGGAGGGAAGCGGGTTTCAAAATGAAACAAAAGGCGAGCTTTATTTACAAAAGCTGAAAAACTTGAATCCGTGAACAGGTACTGTAGCACGAGGTAGCATCCAAACAAAAGGTGACTGTGACCCACATGAAGACAAACAATGAACCGACAGGGGAACACAGGAAGAGCCAAGACTAAATACAGGGAGGGGCAGAAACACAAGGGCAACAGGTGAACACAATCAGACAATCAGGGAAACTAACAACAAGGAGGAAAGAACAGCAAAATAAACCCAAACCTAGACATACAAAACTAAAACCGTGACATAGCATAACAATCGTGACAGTATCTCATCTTTACCACAACTCCTCTCTGCCTCTGTCCGCGCCTTCACGCTGTCTGATGGAAAACTTAAACCCGTGGACACAGTCCAGTAATGGCGAGGCCTGTGGCAAAAACAAATCAAAAAAATCCTCTTACGCTGGGTCTTAAAAAGTATTAAAAGTTGATAATTCAATTTAGCAAATATGAAGGCTATTAAAAAGTATTAAATGGTATTTTCCAAGGCATTACATTTTGTAGCTTGTATTCAATAAGTATATAAATGGTCCAAAGAGGTTGTGTTCTACAGTCTGCCTGAATGTAATCATGGCGTAGGTGTGTAGTGTGATTCTGTGGAGTTTATTGATGGCACCCTGTTGGGTTCATCTGAACAGGACATCGCACGCTCACTGCTTGATGGCACGCGAAGGTCCGTTTACGCCGGTTGTTAAACAACATCGTTATGGGGAAATGCAAGTCTGCGTCCAAATGGTTGGAAGATAAGGAGGAAGGACAATCAATACTGTATATAGTAAATGTGAGGTAAAGTGTGTCGCCAATGTGACCGGTTAAAACTCCAAGTGGCGATGAGGTCTTAAAATGTATGGAAAGGGTCTTAAAAAGGGTCTTAAAGGGTATTACATTTGACTTCAGGATTCCTGCACAGACCCTGTCTTAACCTCGACTGAATCACACTTGGAAAATGGTGGTGTTTCTGGTATTTCTGCTGATCTACATTATTTCCACACGACGACACTGCCCCTTTTTCCACTTACCACACACAGTTGAATGTTACTCAGTAGAATTGTTCAAATGGCAATAATCTTTTTTACGTTTTAATTTTAAATTCTCACTTTGTTAAGCTTGTGCCAGTATAATCTCCATTTCTTTACTATCTACTTATATGATTTAGGGCTGTTCTCAACATAGCAACACATGCATCACACTATCATATTAGGTAGTCAGACCAAAGGATGTGACTTTGGCAGACATTTAAAAATAAAAGTTTACATGTAATGAATCCCTGGCCCAATCTTAGAAAACACATGTCAAAGCCAAACAAATAGAGTTCACCAGGTGTGAGAGATCTCCATTGAGGATTTGCTTAACGAGACACAGTTACACTGTTTTATTAAAACAACATCATGAAACCAGCAATCGTTGCCTGTTAAGGTGTCATTGATGTGCCGCAATGACTGACAGTGGAATGATTGTTACCTATAAAAGGTCCACCTTAACTGTTAATGGGGGCAATAACAGATGCTTCTTTAAGGCCCTCTGATAAATAAAGGTGAATTTGATATGAGTTATTCACAAGTTAAAAATATTTAAGCTTCTGTTCATAAGCGCTTTTATGAAACATCATGTAGGAGTTATAATTCATTCATAGCGGGCTGGGCGGTAATCCATTGTGATAATGAATCATCATATCGAAACGTGATGAAATCAAGTCTAGAAATGGCTGATTTAATCAAATCAGTCATCTGAATTGATAATAACAAACACATACACTCATTGCTCAGAACATATATACAGTTGTTTGACACCACTCAGTTCAATGTGATGAACACATGGTCTTTAAGTTAAAAACACGTTTTATCTAAAAGTTCATTTGCATGTGTTGTTTATTTTTCACACTAAGAGCTAAAAAAGTGTGAACTAGGAAATAGTGGAATTTTTGTCAACATAACAATTAACAAAATTCACACAAATAGTGAAAGGGCCTGTTAGAATTTCCCAGAGTTTAAGGTCATTTCTTCAAATTCCTCAGTTTGTGCAATCAACAAAACAAGTATTCTGTGATGTAAAAGGAAAACGAAGCTCTGTTATTCCACTCATCGATTAATGGACTTATTATTCCAGCACTATTGAACAGTGTCAAGCCAATCAGAGCATTGTTTATAAATGTATACAGTACAGTGCAGGATGTACAAAGTGGACCCTCAGTAACCTGGACGTGAGAATATTAAAGAGGTGTGAAATACGTTAGGGCGAAGTTTACTGGCCAACATCACCACCGGCTTGTGACCAGGACTAACAGAGGACACACCGCTCATCACATGACTGTTAAAAGCTCGCTTTCCATTATATAGTTAGCCGCTGTCGCCTCTTGAACTCTACAAAGCAGCGTCCACATGTAGCCATCAGTTCCCCCAATCGGCCAACAACCTGAGTCGTCTGCCTTGTGACGAAATGAGAGATTTACAGAGAGGAAATCAGAAATAGAGTCTTCTGTCTCAATCTAAAGTAGAGCTACATAAAGAAAATGAGGGTGTGTTTGAACATTGTTTTCCCCGTGCTCTGTGGTGGCATAGCTGTGGTCTTCACTGAGAAACGGGCTCCCCAGCCAGAGAGGAACTACGTAGGGACTTTCTCTCAAACAGCCTCAATGATTGCATCCTACCCATTACATAAAGCCTCCCTCTCATTCGCGAGGAGGGGAGAAAGAGCCTCGTCGGTATAGGAAAAAATTCCTCACTAGCCCTCCCTTCTCCTCCCCCCCCCACCCCCTTCCTCCGTCCTCTGTGAAAGTTTTCCTCTCCCTTTCTCCGCCGGCTTTCTTTCCACTGTTGCTCCCCCCTCACTAGCCCATCTGGTTGTGGTTAGCGTTCAAGTCGCGCTGTCTCACCTCTTATTTTTCCTTTAGTACTGCCCACCCCCCCACTATCTCTGTCTGCCCTTTTTTCCGTCCCCCCTTTGTCTTCATCCCCTGCTGCCAGGAACGTTTCAATATGGAGTCCTACATCGGCTTCTCTCATGCTCCCCGGTAAGATTTATTTTTAAATGTTGGAGTTAAATGCATCAATCGGGTGCATTTTGAGGTCGAAAGAAAGAGACTAGATCTATGGGAACACCTATATGAAACAGAACTGCATACATTTCAATAATCATAAAATCATGGCCATAACCAATAACATACCATTTCCAATATGAAAAAACACTGACACGTGTTTATTTATTTATTTTTGGTTCATTTATAGTTGTGAGTGTGTCTGTGCTCCTGAATCAGCCTCTCCTGTCTCCATCCTCTCCCCCCTGCTCCTCTTTGAGGCAGGGGGGAGACAAAGCTCTCAACAAAGGGGAAGTACTTTTAAAAGTACTAAAGTACTAATCACTACCGCCTCAAATGGAAATGTGTTTACATAAATGGTGAATAACCGTTTGAGACCCACTGAGAACTTAGACTAAGTTAACTATCTAAACACTCAGAGAGTCCTTTACCTCACCTGAGCTGAGGTTATCCCGAGCTTGAATGACACACAGAGACCAATCAAGGGCTTTGATTTATGATCTGTATGACAGTGGCCTGGCCATGTCGGCAGGCCACATCATGTGGACAGCCAGTCACCCTGTGTGAGGCAGACCCACATTTGCGCAGCGTTGCATTCACAATACATAATAAAAAAAAATCCTCAGGCCAGCAGGCCACCTAACAGGCCAGGCCATCGGGAAACCCCCCGGCCCTCCCGATGGCCAGTCCGGGACTGGGTACATGAGGCGTAGAGCGAGGGATCATTGTCCACTAGTTGATCAGATCGCAGATGAATAATAAAAAATAAATGGGTGGCGCTACAGTATATAGCCCGCCCAAGTAAAGTCTATGTGTGGGAAACCCTGAACGTGTTGTGTCAGTTCCTGTTTAGTCATATCGATGCATCCGTTTACACAATTGCAAAGAAGTTGAGAAGTCCATTCCTTCCAGGTTACCTAATCATTACATTCTCTGTGGTATATTTATCGGATGTCATGAAATAGGCAGTTAGAACTAAGAGGTACTTATTTTGATCAGAAAAGAGACCTATGACTCGGAAAACAGGAACCAATACATATTTTATAAAATATATTTTAATCTTGAATGAAGGATGATGCAAATATGGGTAAACATTTAAAAAAAACGCAAGCAGTCAGAAGATCAACCTTTATGTTTTCAAATCAATTTTTAAGAGAAAACAAAGACAAATTGTATAACGGTCTCCTGTTAAAGGTGGGGTAGGTAAGTTTGAGAAACCGGCTCGAGATCGCTAGAATTTGAAAATACACAACTGGAGAAAATCTGCCACTTCCTTACAGAGCCCCTCCTCCAACACACACGAACGCGCACATGACCAATGAGGGCACGAGATAAGTTTGTGCCCCGATGGAAGGCTGACAGGCAGGTACAGGTTGTACAGGTTGTACTTTTTACAGTATTACGGCTTCTACAGATGACATTTTTGCATGGATTTTTTGTCAAAGCACTTCAGATATTCATTGCTATCGGGATGTTAAGAGCATTCCATGGAATATAACAAAAAGCGTATCTCGAGCCGGTTTCTGAAACGTTCCTACCCCACCTTTAACATTCCATTACAGTTAAAGGTAGCCCCTCCTCTAACACACACAAACGCGCACATGACCAATGAGGGCACAAGATAAGTTTGTGCACGAGATGGAAGGCTGACAGGCAGGTAGGCCATCCAGTTATTTTAGCCGGGCCGGCTCAGATGATTGGTCGTGCTTTTACAGCGCCACGGCTTCTACAGATGAAATGGATGTATTGTCAAAGCATTTAATTTATTTATTGCTATCGGGATGTTAAGAGCATTCCATGGAATATAACAAAGTGTTTCTGAATGAATTATCTACCCCACCTTTAACTGGGTAATTTAGCTTTATTAAAATATGTTAACGGTAATCATTGTTTTCAAGCGTAACTCTTATAATGCACTGTTCCAATCAATAAACGAAGCAAACCCATCAAGCTGGGCTGAACGGATAATGATATCAAACCATACACCAATACAAAATTCTTTTAAAAAAAGTGACTGTGTGTAAAAGAGCTGGTTGCAAAAAGACATCCGATTTTGTAGAAGTCTATGAGAAAATGTTCAAATTTCACACTTAATGTAGTAGTACCCTCTGTGAAAGTCTTCCTAATGAGTTTATGGTCTCAATATTTAGTTTTAAGTCTTTTTTTTACAACATGATGTTTATTTGATCAAATTTAGTGTAAAACAGAAAATAAAGCAGGGTATGACTTAGGGCATGGCTACCTTATGATTGTTACAACTTTGAACCCTCACTGTGTTTCAGTTCAGTCACAAAAATGAATTAGGGGTTAAGTTTTGATTGGCTAAAATTAAGTACGGTGTTCGGTCTCACTAAGCTATCCCTTTAGTTTCAAATAATTCGTAACTACAAATGAAGAAAGGCAATTGCCAAAAACCAAGATGGTGTCCGCCAAAATGGAAAACTTGAGGCTTCAAAACAGGGGTCAACATTAGGTGACGCCATGTACTATGTTCACTACTTATGTATGTATCATGGTAAATACCTATGGTAACTGCCCAGTTTGAGTTGATTTTAGAATACAAATTGAGAAATACATACAGTTCATGATTAAAGATCTACTATGTGATTATTAGGGATGTAATGATACCAAAAACTCACGGTACGATAATATCGGAATAAAAAGTCCACGGTACGATATTTATCGCGATATTGAAAAAAAATGTGAATCTTTTTTTTTTTTACTTGAATTTTTTTTTCTTTATTAGATAATAAATCTCATTTGTACAGCATTTTAGTAGGATAGTAGTATTTTAAAGTGTCAACAATATAATAATCAGACCCTGCAATAGAATAAATCAAGTTTCACTTTAGTTTTTGAAGTAACTCAACTCTAACTCACTCACTCACTCACTCACTCACTCACTCACTCACTCACTCACTCACTCAGCATCATCAAGGTTATCTTTTAGGAATATGAGCATGTCCACATTTGCAGGTAGAAGCTGGGATGTTTGGGCGTTTACAATATCCCCTGCTGTGGAAAAAACTCTTGCTTGGTAATTCATTTTACTATTATCTAAAATAAATCGCGGTCTATTTTGTCAGTCTCACGACGGTATTGAAACATTTATTTACCGCGATATTCGATATATATCGTTACATCCCTAGTGATTATAGGTTTTACAGTTGAAGTGCAGTCTGTACTGGTTCACTGTATTGAGTGCTTTAAAATGAAAACTACTAAATGGGTGTGGTTCGTGCGTGTTTCAGGCGAGAGCGCATTCTTCGACAGTTCCCCTGCCTAATATTTAACCCACATTTGCAAACCTTTGTAACTCTTAATGTTTTGGCGGAAAGTGGTTGATCCAAGCATAACAAAACATTTCTAGATCTTTGGCAGAGAGAGTTCTTTCGTATGATTCAAACCCCACTGCAGTCAGCATGTCGTTGTGTCCCTGAGACCCTTCACCCCAAAGTGCTCCTGTAGGGATTGTCCACAGTATTGAGTATGTAAGTCGCTTTGGATAAAAGCGTCTAACAAGTGACATGTGATGTGATGTATAGAAAGAACAACTGAGGCAAGAGGAGCCTCAGGAAGTTACTACTTGACTCACTTTCCTGCTCAGCAGAAACATGCATAGTCATTGACTTGCTAATGCCTTTGCTGTCACTGTCACAGTGAGTATTCCCAGAAGAGTTAACATGAAACCAACATGACACACCAAGGTATTTCTCACAGAGCATAGGGACTTTACACACAACCAGTGGTTTGCAGAGTCACAGGAGAATCCCCTCTTTACAGAGAGGCAGGCTTTTTTGGAATCTAATAGACTTGTCCAGGAAGGGATTGAAACCTGAAACGTGTCCAACTGGTCAATCTTTCAGAGTAGTGCTCCACATGTTTATCAGCTGCCTGCTGAGTAGGGGTGAGAGGCCTTCAGTATCTAATCTTCGGTTTTGATTTTTATTCTTTGGGTCATTATTCAAAATCAATTCTGGATTCAGTACAAAGGGGTTCCCTTTTTTCAGGATTTGCTCCAATCCGCAGTGCACCAGAAATGGGGATATGGCAAAGTATGGCAGCGGTAGTGTGTATTCGTCATTCAAAAGAGGCAACAACCGGAAGACAGACTGCGTGATATAAACAAACAACAAATAGCGTGTGCGTTCCATTTTAAAAATCAAAAACTTGTAGCAGATTACAACTTTTTATGCTCTGATTTTTATACTTCATAAAACAGTCATTCTGTGCAGCGTTGGCAGTCTGCTCTGCAGTGCTGACATGCCGTCTGTCTCACCGTGCCCTCAATGAAATTCCACCCTAAAGATATTTTCCACTGAAATCTGAAGATGATCGCAGTATTCACAATCATTTACCAAAATATAACAGGGGAATGGAAAAAGGCTTTCATTGTATAATAAACAATAGTCGGATGACTTCAACTAAATGTATCTGGATAAAATATGATAGATATTATAATATTAGCTCCATCACCTTCGGGAAACCCCACCTGAACTACATTGAGCAGATGAACAAACACAATAGGCGCATTCACACTGCGGTACTTTTCCCACAAAGGTTCATGTGAACTTAGTTCATGAGAACTCTTTAGTTCTCATGAACTAAGTACAGATCGCGTTCACACCGGAATAAGTCCCTGGGGGTGGATTAGGCAAATGAAGCCGCTGACGACACTTCTTCTTCTGCTTTGGGTTTACTGGCAGGCCGCAACCCACTTCACGGCGTGTACTGCCGCCCAAAGTCCCCGGCCGGAAGTCCCCGGTGTTGGGGAAGGCTTCAGTAGAAGCTGCTGGGACTCCCAGCAGCTTCTACTGAAGCCATCCGAGTAAATCGCCAGAACGCCGACACCTCCTCATCTCCACCGCTCCCATGTTTTATTTTGTGTTGCCATAAGTTAGTCTCTCTGCGTTTCTGCGCTGGGCTAATGCTAATGCTAATGCGAGGATAATAAAATGGCGGCTTCACAAAACTTTTTGGGAGTTTTACGGGGCGTGGTTTGCAATCCGCCCAGCCAATCAGGAATATAGCTCTTTTCTCACAAAAGAGCCGCTCGAAAGAAAAAAATTCGAGGGGGTAAAAAGGTTCGCATAAACTACTTTTAGTACCGGCTCTTTTTGGTGTGAACGCGATCATGAACTAAGTTCGCATGAACCTTTGTGGGAAAAGTACCACAGTGTGAATGCGCCTAATAGGCGAATTTCAAGAACATATTTACTTAATGTTTGTGCTCATTATAAAACACAAATAGTTGTGTCTTTATAAATATATATTCATATAGCTAAACATACTAATAGAGAAAGGAATAGAGATTTAAGTCATATATGTTATCATTTATATAGAGTTAATGACTTCTTGTTATGCTGTTGAACTGTCTGACAGGCACTTTTGATGAAGCATATTGACACCTTGAGTAGCATGAGTGTGGGAGGAATGAGTCCTTAAAGCCGGAAATGAGTTTAATCTTAATTTAAATCAATTTACCACATCCAGTTCCCTTTTCATGAATTCATTATTTTTAAAATAGGTTTTTGGTTAGATGCCTGAAATAAGGTCTGTAGTTAACACAATCTTAAGAGATGTGTCTAGAATGTTTTATTCTACGACATAAAAGACATCAGTAACCCCACTGGTGATTATCTGAAGCTTCTGTCATAAAAACAGCGGTTGCTCCAGAACTTATTTTCGGCAATACTCTCAAATCCCAGTGCTTTTAGTTTTAGGCCCCCTGGTGCCAACTTCCATTCGTCATACAAAAATACATCATCACTGCACCCCTCAATGGACACTTTAAATCTCATTCCACATTTTGGTAACGTTTCTATTAAATACTTGCGAGTAGACTGTTTTTTATTTATGTATGTATAGCCTTGAAATGTTGTCATCTCGAGTCACGTAATCCATTAGCTCCTCTTCGGACCATTCAATGCAGATGCAGCATGCCTGGTGAGAGAGCAAAATGGAAGAGGATCCATGAGAAGATTAGATCAAGACAGACAGGAAAAGACATTTAAGCAAATGGAATTATTAAGAGCATAATTTGGAACGGGGAAATGCATTAAATGGAAAGGACAGATGGGTGGTGGCAAGAGATGGAGAGATTGAGAAGGCTAACAGCATCGTGAAGGCAGGGATGGAGGGACTGTGTCGGGCTAAAGAGCCACAATATAGGAGATGGAGGGAGCACTTGGTCAGTCTCCAAGATATCGATTTACAAATTAGCCTTAGTGTGTGCGTGAGTGTCTCTGTGGCCAGAGGAGAGGTGGGGGATGGGGCATGTGAAGTACGGGAGCAGTTAGTGGTCCACAATCGAATTAAGGCCCCGTCCACACGGAGACGGAGGTCGATATAAAAAAAGTCTTCCGTCCACACGGAATCGGCACAAGAAACGTGTCCGTCCACACGAGACCGCTCGACCCGCTGGAGACGCTGTAGTACATATGCCGGGCCTGTAAGTGGCGCTGTATTTCCGCCACAAAATACACCAAAAGCAGCGAAGAAGACCCCGAGCATGGTTGCCAAACACAGAGAGCTGCACTCCCAGCCTCGCAGCAGAACAATAAGCACTATGCCGCAGCGCTCACTGGCATCAATATCAAGTACGCTGAAATATAATTTAGTGGGATACAATCAAGGCGGGATTGTGTTATTCATGGGGCCCCGCAGAGCTCAATATGAATTACATTAAATGATCATATGCAAAAAGTGTAATTTATATAAATGTTGAAATAATGATTTACTCAGCTAGTTATTATGTAAAACATTTTATAATTCTTTATAACAATCTTAGTTATAAAGGTAATGTTTTTGGTTTCGTTTGCTATTCTGGCAGCATGATTTTTAGTCAATAGAGGGCGGTGCAAGGGGGTTTGTTAAAATAAGTATGATTGTATAGAAGTCTATGAGAAAATCACCTTTTTTTCAGTTGTTTTAATACCTGAGTAAACATTTCCTGACGAGTTTCTGTTCTCAATTGCTGTTTCAAATATTTTCAATATAGTCTGCTGGTCATTTTGTAAACAGTATATTTTAAGGCGTGGCTACCTTGTAACTTTGCTTTATTCAGCACATAAACAACGCAGATTAGCAGTCGGCTTCTCAAATGTGTCGGCACTTCCAAAAGCACACGGTTCAAACCAGATGCAATCGCTACTGTAATAAATGACCTCACTCAAAATGAGACCCTCAATGTAGCTTTTTGTTGCAGTAAATTGGAAACTGTATGGAAACACACATTAAGCAATCTGAAACAAAGGATAGTGTTGAGCAGTCATTTATATTAATAGGACTAAAACCAAGAACCAAAACACATCAGCTAGACGGAGGCAGCCCCTGTTTTATGTCCGGAATGAAAAATAATTGAGCATTGTGGAGCAGGCGAGAAACAAGAAACAACTCCCTGTGGAAATGACTCGCTTTATTCTACTGGCATAGAAACAAGAGTTCGCCTTCTGCTGGCCATCAGGCGTCATTGCAGGCTGGCAGGAATTCACAGGAGGTGGTCAAAGCCACAGTGAAGCCTTCCTCTTTTTACATTCTTGTAATAGCTCTTTGCAATCACTTGTTTTTCTCTAAGAGGCAGAACGAGTGTCACGTATAACGGTATCCCTGCGGTCATCCTGCCTGCACCATCTTTTAAATGATCAACATCGAAATCACGCTTAAACTGAGCAATATAAAAAGAATCGAATGAATTCATCCTGATTAACACAAACAGATTTATGTCAGCAGGCCTAGCAACCTACATTGATAACAAAACATCCTATAAAGATTGATAAACAAAAGAAATCAATCATTAAAAAATGAGATTAAAAAAACTATCTCAAACAATTCTCACAAAATGGAAAACAAGACAAACTTAAAGAATTATTTAATTAATTCTCATATTAAATGAGATTTTAAAAATTAAAATCTTTTTTAACATTATTGTCTTTTAACCATCCTATGTTTTTTGTTTTTTTAAAGGTAAGTCTAATATATATAATTATACCTGTTAATGTATGGTTGTTGCCATGGATATGAATCATTCCTCTCTGTGTCTGTCCAGGTGTCCACATCCTGATTGCAGTGGGCGCAGTGATGATGGTGGTCGGCTTCCTCGGTTGCTATGGCGCCATCCAGGAGTCCCAGTGTCTGCTGGGAACGGTGAGTCACATATGAAGGTTTTAATTAGAGGCCCAAAAATAACCAAAACCAACTTCAAGCTGTGAAGATACTTTTCACACATTATTTCATGTTTTTTTTATTCTCATTTTCTATTGATACAAATGTTTTTTTCACAATAATCAAATAGTGCAATCCTGAAATTGTGAGTTTAATTTTTGAAGGAACGTGCACGAGTACACGCGTACGCACGTGTGCATTCACAATACTCACACTGCTCCACTGATTATCTGGGGTCATTGACTTGTTAGTAAACATGGATGTAAAGAACACTGGATTTGAAATACATGAAATCGTATTGTCTATTTAAAAAGTCAAAACCTTTGTTATCTGACTTGCTGAAGGAGTAATGAGATGATTCTGTCCTGCAGTTCTTCGCCTGCCTCATCATCCTGTTCGCCTGCGAGGTGGCAGCTGGAATCTGGGGCTTCATGAACAAAGACACTGTAAGACGGGAGGTTCAAATGTGCATGCTCAAATACAGTTCAATTGCAGGTGTATAAAGAAAGAGTTAAATATCATGAAACAAATTACTAAGTTATTCTGGTTTATTAGTATTGCAAATGTCCACTCTGTGGGACGAATAAAGGTGTTCTGATTTAGGCCTGAATTGCCAGGTTAAAGGTAGAAAAACATCGTAAAACTAATAATATCACTGAAGAACTTCGGTGAAATGATTCTTAAAACATGTTCTTAGTATGTAGCACGGCATGGATCCTACTGTGTGTCCTTTAGTGTCGATTAATCCTTCAAACGAATTAGCGACTTTCCTGAAATCAGCTCAAAGTGAATTGACTGATTTCAGGGACACATGGTTTAAAGTTCCAGGCTGACCTCTTTGTTTCTGTCTTAGGTTGCCACGGAGATGATCAGCTTCTACGACTCTGCGTATGACAAGGCCGTATCCTTCCCAGGGTTACCAGGAACAGAGAAGGACAACAAGGAGAAGGACGCCGTCACCGCTGTGCTCCGGGTCTTCCACGAGACGGTAAGAACAAAACAAAATGACTCGAAGATACACAGGATGTACTTTGACAAAAGACGTCTTCATTTCATTTTAGGCTTTACAATCAGGGCTTTGGCAGAGTATGCATTTCAATGGGACCTCTTAGTTTACCTAATACTAAAACACACTTCTCCTGTGCACTCGTCCTTCCGCGCAGTGATTCAGTCGGTAGGTTTAGTTTCTGTAGAAGGAAAATATATGCTGAAATAATATTTGAAATTCTTTTCTACGTCCTATATCTCCCACTCACACCAGAACAATCTAGATTTACAAATAGAACTACTTCAAAAATAAATATGAATTGACTATTTTGGGGTGAACTGTGCCTTTTTTTGAGTTCCTAAGCGGGGGAAGCTGATTTGTGTAACTATTCTTTTTCTAAATTGTTATTTCAAATGTTTTCTTTTGTAAGGATATAATGAAGTCTCCTAGATAATGTAGAAATATAGATTTCTGATACGTAAATTAAGACTTTCTCTCGCCGTGTTTGAAGTTGGACCAGATCATAAAAGGAAACTAAATGCAGGTTAATAATAGGAAATCTGCGGAGAAGTGTAAAGAACTTACTGTGTGTGTCTCTGTGTTTCAGCTGAACTGCTGTGGTAAAAGCCAGATGACGTCTTTCCTCACAGAAAGCGTGGGCCTGACTAACCTCTGCTCCGCCAATGGAACCCCAGTTGTAAGTGCCTCTGCCCTGCCTGCACACTGTCTAAGGCCCCTTTCTGTTGTGTTCACATTGTAGCTGGCACTTCAAGTAGGCTTGATTTCAGATCAAATATTCAAAAGGTTACACCCACCAAGTCAACATCTAGCATTATTCAGAAGCTTTGTGCAATACCACTTCATCACAGAATAATGTGTCTTGACCTTAAATTCAGATTTTCTCTGAAATATTTGGAATGCTTAAAGAGGCCCTCTTATGCTTTGTTTGGGATTTCCCTTAGTAGTGGTTTGTGTGCATGTCAATGGTCTGCAAAGGCTCAAATCGCTGTGTTCCCTTCAGAGGGAGTTTCTCTCCCACAACAATTTAAAGGCGCTCATGATTCAAATAAAGGCTATTTGTGGATCAAACTGGGTAGTTGATTTAAAATATGCTAATTTACAGACCTCTCTTTCTCAGTGTAAATCAATGACACCAAGGCTGCGTCTCAGGTCGGTTAGATGGATTCCTTGCGTCCCTCACTTGCGTCGTTTCCCTGCGACTAGTCCCTCCCACCAGGGAAGCAAGGAGAGACGCAAGGAAACCACGAGAAGCTGGGAAATGAGTTTTAAGAGCAATGGGACGTCGTTTCCTCCGGAGCGTCACGTGAAGCGTCCGTTTGTGATGACGCCGCACAGCTGATCGTCTGACAGCAGCCAGATCAGTGCATGCGCTGCATCGTCCAATCAGTGAGCGATACACAGTAAGGGGGCGGGGCGAGTGTCTGAGGGTTTCACCGCAGGATGGTCTGGTAGTTCCTCGATTATCGCTCCTCGACCCTCGGTCCTCCGGCACAAATAAGACCACTGGGACGCTACTCGAGATGGCGCAGACAAATCAACTTCCGGTGATGGAGAGACCGAGGAGCGAGGAAATGAAAAATAAGAGAAGTGAAACGCACCCAAAGTATTTTTGGTCCCAATCACATCACTTGACCGACACAGAAGTTGTAGTTCCCCCGTTTGGCTATATCTGTATTCACACTGTGTGCTGCACCCCGGGTTAGCCTGACTTCTTGGCAGCACATGCACATTACTGGAATGACCAAAGTCTGACGGCCCGTCTGCACTACAGGCATCAAAAAATCTTGAAGCTGGGCGTGTCTGAGGCTTGGCGATTTCTCGTGACCAACAACCAATCAGGAATCTCCCGCCCGCCCCCGACATACAAAACAATAGCAATGTTAAAACGAAGTAAACTGCATATAAACTCCCCAAACAGGCGAAAACCTACCAGTTCCACCCACTGCCTCTGCCTCCTCCCTCCATGCCTGGTTCCTCCGGTTTGTATCCCGGTAAATAGTTCTGGTCGTAAAGAACCGGGTGATTTGCTACCGTAATTTCTCCTTTGGAATATGAGGAAATGAACTGCGGTCTGGCTCTCCCAGCTTGCACGCGGTTTGATTGGCTAGCGCTTGTACTGGCGGGATTTGCATAAACGGGATTTGATTGGCTGATGCCAGCTTCGAAAGCATCGGGAGCATCAAAAGTTGAACATTGCTCAACTTTTGATGCTCACGATGCTTGCAAAGCCATGCTCCGCTCCCCACAATGCAGTTCGGCGAAGATTCAAAATCTTCTAAGTCACCCCATTCAAGTGAATGGGCGAAGCGTTGAAAGCATCTTTCGATGCCTGTAGTGTAGACGGGCTGGAGCCGAGCCTCCCAGGATGCCAGCATTGTTGTGTGTTCCGTTTTCTGGGCTATTTAGCCAATAACCTTTTTAAAGGAGCAGGGGATTTATTTTGGTGCATTTTCTTTAATAAAGTCAAATTGCTGAAACAGTAATAGTCTGATGACAGGGCTGAAGTCACTGACATCCGTGCTTTAAAGTGGCCACGCCCTCTCAAAGCATGGACTTGCCTGGATTTCCGCTTCTGAATAAAAAAAAAAGAACAAATGAACCAAAACATTTCAAACCAAAAAGCAGAATCTGTAATACTGCAAGTAATAGACCTTTTTTAGAAATGTAACCTTTATATGATGATATAGTTTTGTATTTTACTATGAGGGAATACAGGTTCTTTTTTCCGTATTCTGATTACGTAATCCTGCTACATGCAATCCGTTCCTCCCCAAGCCTGCACTCCGCACGTGTCCATCTGTGTGGCAGACGATCTGATGTCTGAGGAGCCTCCATACTGTGTGTCGCTCTGCCGCCCTCTAATGTCTCCCTGTGCTCACACACTTTGCTGCCTTCATTCAAAGCACATTGTGACGGTTCAAGACAATAGAATTAACGACAGCTGTCAGTAATGAGAAGCCCGCCTCGGTTTCAAATTGATCAGGAATTACAAGTTGTAAATGTGGCTCAGTTGGCATTTTACATTCTGTAATGTCCGGTGTGTGATTGGACCGATTGGGAGCAACAGTTACTGAAGGGGCGTGGCTTAGTGACCGCTCTATTGCCCATGTGAGCAACTTCCGTATGACCTCATCCTATCATGAGCTTGAGCCAGACGCTGAACAAAGCCCTGAACTGATCGAGTGCGGAGCTGAGCAATAGTATTTAAATACTCTTCTACTGCAGGTCTGATCAGACCTTAATGGCATGTTGATGGTTTCCTCTGCAGGGCTGCCACCAGAGGATCGATGAGCTGTTCACAGTTAAGATCGGCATGATCGGCATCGCCGCCCTGGCGGTCGCAGTTATCATGGTGAGAACAGGAAGCTGCACATCACACCTCAACACGTTATATAACATATTGTACTGATGCCTGAATGTATCGAAGAGAAGACAGAAGACATTGTCAAACATTCAAGTTTAGATTCACAAGATTATCTCATTCGAGGACACAGACACCAATTGGGATAAGCACCCTTTTAATGAACATTATGTTCAAATAAAAGGCCTGTATTATACAATAATATTTAAACTATTGAATATATTAGCATATTTCAAACATTCAATCTAACCACTGCTCGTGTTTGTGCTGGTCCTCCCAGATCTTCGAGATGATCTTCAGCATGGTGTTGTGCTGCGGGATCCGCAACAGCCCGGTGTATTAAAGCGAGGGGCCGACAGCCCGCTGGAGGACGGAGGACCCCCGCGTTTCCGCCTCGCTCTTTCCCTTTTTCTCTTATAAGCAGGAAACGTCACGTATTATATTGCTTGCTGGATTTAGTCCGCTCTTTGAGAAGACAGCGTAACACATTGAGCATTTGATTACACTGTCTGACTGACCCGTGCTCCCCTAACTGATATGTAGATATTATATCACACCAGTCCTGGTGCATTCATACTTTAGTGATGCATTAGTTGTTTACTGCTTCCTCGCGTATGAACATGCTCTTATATTCTTGGTTTTATGGATGTTTTTTCACTGTTTTATGTATAAACTGTATATAAATATATATATTAACAGTGCTTTATGACTGCCTCAGCATGGAAATTGTATTACAGCAGATCCTTCTCTGTATTCTTCCTGCACTCTGCTTGTTTGTCTCGCTCTAGACTGAACCAGATGATGGTGTGTGCAGAAACTGACTAAAGAAGGAATTCTCAGTTAACCTTGTAAGCTGGAACCAAAGTCAAAGTGACCCGATGTCTGTCGTGTTGGACTGTGGAGTGTTTTGCCTTTGGCTGTCTGTCGCTCATCATGTGTCCACACTGTCTGAATGCTAAGTTGTATAAAACATTTATGGAAGGGTAATACAACTGTATCAAATGAAATCAAGTAATGTACGTTCAAACCACACTCTGGCTTGTTTGGCCGGCAGGCTGATAAATCCTCACCTGCATCTCAAGTGTGGTGAAAAGGTTTCATATGAATATCATGATATCATTTGTATAATATGCTTCGCAGGCAGGAACATGTCACCAGGCTTTTTCTGCTCTGAGAAGTCATTAGTTCACCTTTAGGAATTAGTTTGATGCAAGTGGATACAATTATTACAAATGATACATTTAAAAGGTTTTATACAACTATGCACTTATTTGTGAAGGCAACGTGCTTAATGTTATAATCATCTCTCCCAAATCAGAGGAATTACATTGAAATATGACCCATCACATTTCAACTCAAATCTAGTTGGTGGAAATATCTGGTTGAGTCTGGACTCATGTGAGCTGCTGTGTCATAGTACTATCTCTCCAGCTACTACCCGTATCATCACCATCAATCAAGCTGTGAAATATGGAGGCCCATTCCTGCCAGCAAAGAAAAAAAAAAAAAAAGTCAACCAGCCGAGACTCCGGGTATTTAACCTGAAAAGATGAGTAGTTCCAGCTTCACTGTTACTTTGTTATTAATCCCTTACCAAGAAGTATTCAACTATCATGTCGTAACGTCAGTCTAACAAAGTGATTTCACGGCTGATGGATTGGCTGTTTGCTGTTTACAGTGGTAATATGTGTACTATAGGGCGGCTCACTGACATTGAAGGCATTTTGGATGTTTTTAGTGTTGTTGTATGAGAAGTCAGTGGAGGGTGTTTGGCAGACGCCCAGTTTGAATAGAAAAAAGTTACAGTATAGAAGCTAAGCTATCTACTACTGTGGAGCTGCGAAACATTTGTTATCCTCTTAGAATAAAGGCCTACCTATTCAAATCAATATAAGTTTGGCTATATTTATCTTGACCTTGCCTGGAGATGGCCCATTCCAACAGGAAACACCAGACTCCACTGATAAAAACGGTTATTTTGGCCTTCAGAACATGGGAGTTTCTTAATTCCGTAGTTTCTGTTATTGCGTGACTTTGGTACGTTTATTACACCAAAGTCACCCAATAACACCATCTAACTAACTGATGCAGTTTTTGTCAATGGAGTCTGGTGGCTGAATACAGCGTACAGTTAAATTGATATTGACTTTTTCAGTTGGGCCTCCATTTTAGAGCTTCTCAAAACATGGGGGGTGCCAACCACCATCCACTGGAAGTAGGATAAGAACCTCATATCATGATCAGCCAATCACATGCTGTTTCTTTGGTGCAGCAGAGTATGCAGCTGGATACTGTTCTGTCCTGAGGTCTATTCCCACTAGCTCCTGCTGCCGCTGACACTAACACACACCTGCACACATCCATCACACACTCACATTAACTGAGTCATCTTCTGTAACCTTCCATATTATCACAGCTTTCCTCAACCAAGTAAAACCTTGTTAACATCTCATACTTAAAACCAAGAAACAGTAAAGTGTCTTGTAATATTTACAGCTCTGACGTATTAATGAAATCATGAAGGCTGTAGAAAGACAATGTATGCCTTTTCTTCTTCTTCTTCTTCTTCTTCTTCTTCTTGTATTGTGATATCAGTGTTTGGTACGTTGTCAAAGGAGTCTGCGCAGAGAGGGGGAGATTCTGTGCCAGTGGTGAATAGTGACCTTCAATAGTTTCTCCCCAGAAGTCATTGGAAACCATGACAACAGCCACCAGTCCAGTATGCTCAAGACTTTGTCAGGACCTGCTGTCCATGTTGCTGCCTTTTTAAAACAGGAAGTGACTCTCAGGATCCTCTGCCACTGAAATCTCAACCCCTCTCTCTTGTAGACTTTGGTTTGCCCAAATATAAAGGGATTAAATGTATTTTACAAATAAACAATCAGGTTGTCTTGTCTTTTTGGGGGGAATTCCTCCTATACAAAATGGGAACTACCACAACAATTACAGGGATGGAAACATATGATTATTATTATGTATTTATTTCAACAAGGACCATGCATACAATACATTAATCTCAGAAAAGAGAAGAGATGAATGATGCCAGATTTACATCTGCAGTCGGAACCTAAAGGATATCTGACCTTTTTCTAACTGAACACTTTGAGTCAACTTGATATCCCCAATGGATCTCAGCTGAATGTGTTGATTGCAGGTTATTCAGATCACCTATTGACTTGAGAGCAGCTTGGTGCATATCTCATCAGCCAATCAGAGTGAGACAAGCAGCCCTTTTTTTAGGTTTTAAAATGATGTGGAAGACAACACACACCACATGTTTCCTCCACTTATTACTTCACGATGGATTGTTTTACTTGTATTACTGACGATGTCTTTGAGCAGTCACATGAAAGAAAAACAGTTTCCACTAGGTGAACTGCATCAGGGCAGGTTTCAGTGTGAGGCTGCTACCAGCCTCATGCCTGCAGGCTTTATTATGTTATTGGTTGATGTGTTTTTTATTTGAGCTAGGAAATGTTTCTCAGGCTTCTTCCTGATCAGCTGAAATGTGGGGCTAAGTTACTCGCTACCTCACTTTGCATCAGGTGACAACATGATATGAGTATTAGAATGTGAGTGAAATGTAAATGCTAACCAATTAATTGTAGGCCTGTCACAATAGTTACGTCAATCGACTTATTGTACATTATGAGGACATAACCTCCATTATTTCTGTTCAGTTTTTTTTACACAGAACGGCAGGGTGTGATTTGATATTAGAATATTTTCTTTTCCAACTTCAATGTCTGAATACTCTGTAGAATTAAACCAAACATGCAGGATTGATAGTTTTGCAGCACTCTTGATACTTTCCAATCTGTTCTTCTGACCACACATGAGATAACAGCATGGGTTAATAGTTTTGAGTCCATTACTGTTTTCATTCCAAAACATTTCTAAATCTCTATTTCAACAGAAGAACATCATTTCATTTCATTTCAAACCTTTATTTATCCAGATTGGTCCCATTGAGATCATAGATCTCTTTTTCAAGGGAGACCTGCAGCATATAGGTTCCACATGAAACATAAAACAATAAAGGACATTATACATTATATTTACAGGATACATAGTTATAGACATTTACAAGTGCCCATTGTGTCAGCAAGCATTTCATTTAGCCTAGCTTTAAAAACATGCAGAGGAATGAGATTGCTCAGTTTCAATTCTTGCTGAAGACTGTTCCAAGCAAGTGGAGCTGCGCACATAAAAGCTGTCTTACCGAAGACAGTCCTTGCTCTTGGCTCATCTAACAAGACTACATCATGCGATCTCAGACAATAGCTGCTTGCAACTCTCTGTGTTATCAGAGAGCAGATATAATACGGGAGTTTACCCAACAAAGCTTTATAAATAAACGTGTGCAATGACTGAGCCTCCGTACAGTTAGTGATGGAAAACCTGCCTTGGCATACAGGGTACAGTGAGTAAGTGTATGTGCTTTACAATTTGTGACAAATCTCAGTGCGCTGTGATATGCGGCATCTAACTTGTTCAGGCAATAGGCAGAGCATCATACACAACAAATCACCATAGTCTAGCACAGGTAAAAAGGTCACAGTGACTAGCCTTTTCCTGGCTTCAACAGAGAAACAGCACTTGTTTCTGAAAAAGTTATGTCATCATAATGTTATGATCAACGGACGTAACCACATTACATGAAATGTTCCCCAAAACCTGTATCATCAAGTTCAGAAGTGTGGATTCAAGTCACATGACATCACATTTGATAACTTTAGACTCGACTTGGCAAAAATCAGAAAGACTTTCAACTTAAGAACATCTCATGATATTATATATTTGTTCTCTTCCTTCAATAGCCTTTTTCTTCTGCCAGGCTGTCCTTGTAAACAAAACTGTGTTCTAAATGACATGTCTACAAATATCTCCTGAACTTCCCCACTCAATCTATCAAGGCCCGAGCAGTTCTATTAGAAGTCCAAGGTAAGGCACGGGCCGGCGCATATCGCTCAAAGGTGGCGAAGTCACGCCCATCTACTTCCGGTCCATGGGACCTTATTTCGAAAAAATTATGTATTGAAGTCAATGGAGAGAGAAAACACATCTTTCGATCCCGTTTGAATTGTGCCACACATATGATGTTTGTCAATCTTAAAAAATAATTTTCATGTCAAAAAGTCACAGTTTTTCGTAAAACTGTTGAAATATAAGACTGAAAAAATACGCAACTAGAAAGACTACAAATCCCAGAGTTGCGTAAGTGATGTCACAATTGTTTTCCTCCACTAAGAGATAACTAAGCTAAGATAACTTTAACAAGATGCCTGTGTGCTTAGTAGGTTGTTATCATACCAGCAATGAGTCTTGCTTGTTCTGTCGCTTCCCCGTCTGATGAAAGGGCCAGGAGTGGCTGGATCAAGTTAGCTACCTAGCTAGTAGCAAGCACGTTAGTTAGCATTACAGCCTTAGCTTTGTAATTTGTATTAGCCTTAACATGAAGTAACCCAAAATGTTAAACAGTAAGAGTAGTAGTCATATTTCGTGAACCCTTTGAAGAGTACTGTCACACCGGTGTGATACATTCTATAATACACAATTTAAGCCCGGGGGAGAAATGCTAACGCTAACGCTACATTAGCATCCGCGATCTTTTCTACTTCATGCTATCTGCACAAATGGTTGACATTAAACATTAAAAAGACCAGGCAGTTCAGAGACCGTTTTAAGAGTGCGCTTAAGACCTTCCTTTTTGATAAAGCTTATAGTTAGGGCTGATTAGATTCAGCCCCTAGTTTTGCTGATATAGGCTTAG
Organism: Pseudochaenichthys georgianus; assembly: GCF_902827115.2. NCBI lineage: Eukaryota > Metazoa > Chordata > Actinopteri > Perciformes > Channichthyidae > Pseudochaenichthys > Pseudochaenichthys georgianus. Next base: position 7,240,348 of record NC_047505.1, on the reverse strand, counting down.
TTTGTCGGGGGACATCTTACTTCTTCCTTCTCTCTGTCTATACCCGTGTACACTCATGTTCCGATTAACCCAGCTTCCCCAAATGTCTTTCTTTTTGGTGTCTATATACGCAGGGATCCGGAGTCATGGATGATCCTGCGGTCCTGGATCGCGAGCCCTGGATCGCGAGTCGTGGCTGTGGTCCTGGATCATCGGTCCTGGATGGATATCCTCGTGGATTCATCTTCCTATTATACACACATGCATTTCCAAACATTTGGACTACCTATGTTGCAAATGTATTATCTTTTCAATTTACAAACATCCCTCCTCTGTTGCTCTCCCTGAGGTTTCTCCCATTTTTCCCTTTAAACTGGGTTTTCTTTGGAAGTTTTTCCTTGTACGATGTGAGGGTCTAAGGACAGAGGGTGTCGTATTGTCATACTGATATTCTGTACACACTGTGAAGACCACTGAGACAAATGTAACATTTGTGATATTGGGCTATATAAATAAACATTGATTGATTGATTGATTGATTGATTGATTGATTGATTGATTGATTGAGAGAATCAAAGGAAGGCAGGCAGCTTTGCATGACATTCTTCTGGACGTGTTTCATTGTGGTGATAGTGAGGGTAGCTAATCCCTTGTTTAGCAAGGGGATTGGCGCATTTATTCGCACATAGTTTCGCGCAAATTAACGGGGAGGTCCGTTTATTCGCGCGAAAATACGCGCGAATAAACGGGGAGGTCCGTTTAATAAACAGGGAGGTCCGTTTAAGTTCAAAGTTTCAGTAACCAATCAGTGAAGAGCAAAGCCAGACCAAAGCAATCTGTAGATGAAAAGTTCCTGACATTGTGAGGCTATAAATTGTACGTTATTCCAGATTCAGGGGACTATGTATTAATTTGCCTTTCAATATAATTAAATATATCAATTCATTATAACCTGCCTTCATTGTCTTTTAAAATAAAATCGCCCTTACCTTACTGAAGGGTATTTATGTCCTCCTTAAATCACCTTGTATTGTACTTCTTATAACATGGCATGGTGTAACATATCAAAAAATGTCAGTCTCTGGTCTTGCTAGAAATGCAAAGTCACTCACCTTAGAGCACTGTCTCATGAGATACTTAGCTTAGAAATCAGATTTTTGGAAAACTTAAAAACTCTTGTGAAAACACAGATGTACTCATGTCATCCATTTTTGTTGGTGTTTCAGATTTGGTTTACCAACGTTTTTGGTTCACAAAAGTAGTGAAATGTATGAATTACACTATAGGCCTATATAAATGTGTTGTTCATGTCTAAAATGAAAATGTGTAAATTAGAATTTGGAGTAAAATAGTTCTATCACTCTACTTTCACCACAGAAAAGTTACATCAGGACTGATTCATGACTTCATATTCCATACTGAGGTTCATGTGATGTGTACAAATACAAATTGAGCATTACAACTTTTTAATTCAACCAACTATTTATGTTAACATACGAAACTGTAAAATCTCAATATTTACAATACAGGGTTCATACACTTTTTCACCAATGATTTTCAATGACTTTTCCATGAACAAAAAAAATGACTCTTTCATGTGGCTAGCATGTGCTGCCTCGCCCATATTCGAAATATCGAATATGTTACAACACAGTTTGCATTTAGCACATCTTGGGTCAATGTCTTTTGATAACCACAATTGGTACTTATCCTTTAGAAGCCATACATTGTTGAAACTGCACTTCCCTGGCATCTTGGCAGCTTTATATCAAATAGTAGCTCCTGTAGACTAGAGGGTGAGATTGTAAATATCTCTCACCAGCGAAATACTGCCACAGTTGCCATTTTACGTTTCATTATACAATACAGTATTTATTATCATTATAGTATTACTATTTCGTTGATTAGATAACATATACATTATATTTGATGCAACTTTAGTTATATTTCCATGACTTTTCCAAAACGTTGTGAAAAATATTGCATTCCATGACTTTTCCAGGTTTTTAATGACCGTACGAACCCTGACAATATCAGAACTTTCTCAACCAACTATTCATTATAAATGTAAAGACAGGGGGAGCAGTGCCATGGTCTTTGTCTGTCTTCCAAGACAGTGGGTCTGGCTGCTGTGTAGGTGATGGTGCATGGGCTGCTGGTGTCTGTGTCGGAGGGAGGGAGGTGTGCTAGGTGAGACTTCTTTGCTGGCTGGGTTGATCGTGATGGCTGTGGTGGAGGCCTTTGTACCGAGGTGTATCTTAATCTTGTGGCAGGCACAGATGGAGGTGGAGGCTGCTGTAGTGATGCTGGTCCTCTGGTCCTTGGTGGTGATGGCTCTGGTGAAGGCCCTTGAGCCACGGTAGATCTTGACCTGGGTGCAGGCACAGATTGAGGTTCTTGCTGCTAGGCCCAGGCAGCTGTGAAATCGGAAAGAAATGTAGGACAATAATTACTACTAAGTTCATTAAAATATAAAGTTCAAGTGGAATGTTTCTCAAGCACAACGGACCTCCCCGTTTATTAAACATGGTTAAACCGTACACCCCAGCACGTGCACTCCGCTCTGCATCAGCCAAACAGCTCGCTGCACCCTCACTGCGAGGGGGACCCAAGTTCCCATCAGCAAAAACACGTGGGTTTGCTATCCTGGCTCCAAAATGGTGGAATGAGCTCCCAATTGACATCAGGACAGCAGAAAGCTTACACACCTTCCAGACTGAAAACTCATCTCTTTCGACTCCACTTCGAGTGATAGAACTATTAACAAAGCACTTATATACTAATAAAGGACTGGCTTATCTAAAGCCAGTTGAGTAGCACTTGAAATGTTTTGACTCTATGAAACCTGATGTACTTATATGATTCTGTTTTCTTCAAGTTTGTATTTTGTTGGTCGAACGCACTTATTGTAAGTCGCTTTGGATAAAAGCGTCAGCTAAATGCAATGTAAATAAACGGACCTCCCCGCGAATAAACGCGCGAATGCACTCTCCTAAAATAGTTTGAGGGAAAGGGGTGAAGTAATACAAAGTAAGAAGCTGAAATGAAAAGGCACCACATTGCGTAAATGCTTCCCCTTAGAATAGGGTGGACATTATGAGAAGGGGACAGGGACACAAGTGAAGAGGGACACAAGTGAAGAGGCATAATAAATGATAAAGGTTAAATAAAATGCATCAATGGATTTTAGAGACTTACATTCCTACAAAGTAAAGCTTTCCAGTAGTGCTGTCAAAATTATCGCGTTAACGGCGGTAATTAATTTTTTGAATTAATTGCGTTAAAATATTTAACGCATTTAACGCATGTGCAGAATGGCCCGCCCCATACGTGCCACCAGTGGCAGCGCCAGGGTATGGCTGGGGTAGGCTACACCCATACCAAGAAATGGCTTAGCCCCACCATGAAAAATGATGTTAAAGTAAGCAAAATAAAGTCTGCCAACTCGCGCGGAGTAAATTGCACAGACAGCAGTAAGATTGATTTCAGTAGCCACGGTTTTGAAAACTTTTGTCACGTAGTGATCGTCTTCTCAATAGAACATCTTTGATAACGGCGTGGTGTTGTTGCAGGAAGTCCCGACGGAGAATACTCTTGCTGTAGTACAGGGCAGAGCCATATACTAGTAATAATATGGCTCTGGTACAGGGGTGCACATAACTGGTACGCAGGTTATGTGCGTAGTCTGAAATGCGTACCGTCACTTGTGTCACAAAGCGCATTTGCGTACCGACGTACTTGTGAAGCTTTTCCAGAAGGCGGTTAGATCACCGGACGACAGAGTCGGTCTCCGTGTGCACAGACAGGGCTGCTGTTAACGTCGGTCTGTACAACGGAACTGTGCCAAAACTACGCCAACCAGCTGCGGAGGGAGACTCCCCCCATCACTGGAGAACTGCGCTAAAACAGATGATCACAACGTTCACACTCTGTGGTCACGAAGTACTCCACTAGCGCGCCCCCCCCCCCCTCTGTCGACTTTCCTGAAGTACTCCCCGTTGATAGAAATCAACACGTAATGAATTAAGACCCCACGGTTTGATGATTGATAGGTGTGTGGGCTGTCTTTCATTTGACATGCAGACATTTTTATAATAAACATACATACTGTATGTTAAATGGATATATCCGCCTGCTTTCATTTATCTTTCCATTCCCACAACAATATACATAAATAAATGGCATATTTTGGACATAGTTCGAATGGTGATTAATCATGATTAATTAATTTTTAAGCTGTGATTAATCTGATTAAAAATTGTAATCGTTTGACAGCCCTACTTTCCAGACAAGAGTACAAGCACTGATGGCTTCATGTTGGTTAAGGTGATTGATTACAGGTTATTCTTACTTCAATGGTCCTAACAGCTTTATTTAGACATTGCTATGGAAGTATATTGATTCCAAAAGATGAGATTAGGGCACAAAACTAGTTTCAAGTCAACCTTTGAATTTAAATTGAACAAGTGTTCCCAGGAGGACAGGAGTGTGAGTGTAACACATGAAATGAGCAGCAAGAGGAATCATGTTTCACCATCAGAGTGAGCAGCGGGGGTTCTCACGCTCAATATGATCAGAGCTGCTCACTCTACTAACTTTTGGCAGACTGAGAGCAGACAAATGGTCTTAACCTGGAAGTGTAAGGTCAGCCATTATCTGTCCTTTTATTTTCCAAATAAAATCAAGGGGCAGTGGCATTTGCTAACCACCAGATGGAGGCAAAGGGCAATATTTGGCGCCTGTGTCCAACATCCAAAGGGAGAGTTTGACAGTAAATACTGAGAAATCAGATTCGATAATTGTGTTCACTATGTCATAGTAACTTCAAATAAATAATAGAAGACAAATCTAAATAAATAACCATGCCATGCACTCAGAGACAGAAATCCAAACTGCTCAGGGTGACTAATGTAAAACAGACCCATTAAGATGATGGGAGAGGAAAAAGGGCATTTTGTTCGACCAAATGACCATAAAGAACTTTGGAGAAGAAGGATTGTGGCTGCAGGCAGACAACACGTTATCTACAGGTCAGATCCACAGAGATTGATGTTGCAGTGAACCGAAAATGTGTAGAAACTATAAAAACGACATGTTGTCCTAAACAGTCATATTGTCATTCATCATTCCTTACAGAGCAACACTATATTAAAAAATGCTGACTTCCTTCCCTGACGTTAATTACGAAAAATCATCTCATTGAATGGCTGTTAGTGTCACTATCACTGTAATAGTTGGTTACGGTCTAAACCAGGGGTCTGCAACCTTTTTGACCAAAAGAGCCATTTCGCTCCTTTTTCCCAAAAAATATTTTGTCTGGAGCCGCAAAACATATTTCATAGTTTTTTATTGTTATATCAGACAAAAACTACAGTTTTTTTGCATTTATTAGGCTATTTATTACATGATATAAAAATGTTAACCTCTAATAAGAAACAAAGAACTTTTATAAGGAGAATTAAACATAATACACAGGCCTACTTTAAAATAAATTAAACACAGCACTTGGGGAGTCCTCGGCACATTTGAAGGGGAAACAAATATTATTAAATGGGCCCACTTTGAAATAAATAAAACATATATCTGCACCCTAAAAAGAGTTAAAGGTAAGAATGGAGAAACCAGCTCGCGTGCGCTAGAATTTGAAAGTACACAACCGGAAAAAATATGCCTCTTCCTTCAGACTTTCTTACAGAGTCCCTCCTCCAACACACACGAACGCACACATGACCAATGAGGGCACGATATAAGTCTGTGCCCAGATGGAAGGCTGACAGACAGGTAGGCCATCCAGTTATTTTAGCCGGGCCGGCTCAGATGATTGGTCGTGCTTTTACAGCGCTACGGCTTCCAGAGATTAATTTTTGTATGTATTTATTGTCAAAGCATTTAATATATTCATTGCTATCGGGACGTTGAGAGCATTCCATGGAATATAACAAAAAGTGTTTTCTGAAATAAATTACATACCCCATTGAATTATGACTGACGATCGTCAGCTGGCTTTCTCTCCCTAGTAAAGGCTGCACCACCGTTGACAACTTCTCTCTACATATCAAACATACCGGTAAACCAGCATCGTTTGCTGTGAAAGCATACAACTCTGTCCATGCAGAATTAAATCCTGTGTTCCTCCGGTACTTTTCTTTGATTTATCCATAGTTCGCTCATCGAGCCGGGGGTCAGGTTATTCGCCTCCAAGAAAAGGCGCTCGCGCGGGACCGGAGCAGGATGTGACGCATATTTTAGTTGACCTAATTAAAACCGTTTTGTTTTTTATTTATGTGTCACAGTATCACCTCAAAATACAACATACGAAACATTTTCAACCATGCAACAAAATATAAATAGTCCTACAAATACTTTTATTTTCTTCTTATTTTTGTCTAAGCTCAAGGGAGCCAGAGCAGTGGGCTTAAAGGGCCGCATGCGGCCCGTGGGCCGCGGGTCGCCAACCCCTGGTCTAAACATACGCACGTGGTAAAAAAGAAACGCTATGAGTTTTTGCACCTGTGGTTAATGTTGTGAATGCGAAAAAACCCTACTCGGTTGGGTTAACAAAAAAAATTATAATGGTTTAGTTCAAATATGTTCATTTGAATAAGACAATGTGAGTTGTACAAGGGATAGAGACAGTTGCCCCCGAGGGGAAAGTCCTGTGTACTTTGTTATAATCCACTCACCCCGACCTTCCTCAAATTGATCGCTCATACTTCACTTAACTTGTGTGTAACCCTGTGTCATAATTACTCAGGCCACTAGAAGTCGATGTTGTCTTTTTGTTTTTTTAATGGACCATGTGCATAGATCAGTGTTTCTCAAACTTTTCCATACCAAGGACCACTTAACCAATAAAAAAACACTCGCGGACCACCTAACTCCACAGATATCCAAAATCACATCGTTTTTCTAGAAAAGATTACAAATCGCCTGAAAATGGTACAAACAAGTGGCAAAATGTGTGATGAAGGTGTTGCGCTGGGCTATATCATGCAATCGAAGAAACTTAAGCTCGCTCCATTGCGGAGATATTCCCGCGACAGTGCGGATATCTTAAATGTATTTATTTATTTCAAATGTGAAATGTTACCAATATACTCACGGACCACTAGGGGGCGCTCAAGGACCACCAGTGGTCCGCGGATCACACTTTGAGAAGCACTGGCATAGATGATAACAACCTTCTGAACCTACTATCAAATGTAGCAGGCCCCTTTTAACGCATTACAGATAACGCCCATTCAATTGTCCGTCTACATTTGAAGCTGTGTTTCCTGTTTTAGCTTGCTCATCAAACGTGACCTCTTGCAATCTCAAGTGCCACAACAGCTGGAGGAAACTGAGCAGACTCCGAAGACTCAAACTGCCTGATGGGGATTTAATGCTCAAATCTGATTCTGCTCTTACGAGTCTGTGCCTGCACTTAGAGTTTGCTCTTTCAAATATGTTGTCATCAGTATACCTCCATACAATAAGAGTTAAAAAAAAAGAAAGTAGGAAGAGTATCTGCATCAGTGATGGATTAAAACAATTATTAACAATTATTAAAGACAATTGTGGCCTGAAGAATGCTCAACACCTTTTCAAAGAGTGAATCTTTTGATACTTTTTCACATCACTTTCCTTATTTAGTGATACTAGACAGCAACTGATTTGATCTGATTTGAACTTGAACTGATTTGTTGCATACATGACAATGATTAAAATATTGGATTTTTAAAAAGGTCATATAAGATGTGCATTTGATCTTTTATTAAAACGTAAAGGAAAACAACCACACCCGTAAGCTTGTTTTTTGTACACATCCAGGCTAGCTGTTTTCCCCTGCTGCCAGTCTTAATGCTAAGCTGGGCTAATTGTCACCTGGCTGTAGCTCCTCTTAAACCTAATAGACAGGAGTCATCAATCTACTCATTTAACAATTATGAATTGTTCCTTTATCTTAACCTAACATGAATTGTTCCTTTATCTTAACCTAACATGACAAAACATTAGCTACGTGATCTTTTCCACGATCCTAGGTTAAGTGAATTTACGCTTTCCATATAGCTAACATCACACAATTGAACGTTTTGACCAATCAGAGGGCTCTCGGGCTGACTCTTATACCGAGCCTTGGCTTTTATAACCATGGACAATAAGATCCAGGTGAGCTCTCCATCTGGTCCTCTTTACTGTCTGGAATGCCTATGAAGCTACACACCCTAGATTCTAGAAACTAGACTCTGTGTGTAGACACAAACATGAAAGTCAAACACGAGTAACTTCAATCATAAAGAATGCTTATTTTTAAATGTATACTGTATCTTCTTTTTCTAAATGGGTATGTTTTGTTACTTAACAGATTTATTTTATGCTATCCGGAATTACTGACATTTGCATTTTAAATAAACTGCAATATTATATTCCTGTTAAATGTTTGGTTTAACATTATCATTGTCATGTTTCACGCGTGCAATCAATCACGACACAAGTTGTTGCTTGTTCTCTCCATTGACTTCTGTTACTTTAGCATCTCCGTTAGCTAGCATGCTACATTAAAGCTACATGATCATTCTTCTTCTTTAAGAATGTTTTACATGACTTCTGTGTAAAGGATTGCTCATAGTGAGTGGGTGATTCAAACAGGTTCATGTCCTTCTAACTGAATGTCATTTGTAATATTTGAAAATGCTTTTGTAAGCCATGTTTCACTCTGTCACTCCCCCACTCTGTGCTGAGTGTTTATCTCAATACATCATTTCTCACTGCCATGTTTTAGTCCTGGACACTCTGAATTCCAACACCCACTCTCCATCTAATAAACCACCTCCGCCCCATCAGTGCAGCAAGAAAGCTAGCAAGTCATCCCCTTTCAAAAATATCAGATGAGCACGACGAATGGCAAATTGAAATGTCCAACTTTATAATCCAATTTTCATGTTTAGAAACACTTAATCACTTGCACAATTGAAATAAAAACTAAACCGACAAATAATTATGACACTAAATAAAATCAAATCAGGTTTTATTTATATAGCACATTTTAAAACAACTTTTGGTCGAGCCAAAGTGCTGTACATGCAAATAATAAATAACACATTACTACAATCGCAAAACAGAAGACAATAAATTACAACTCAAACACAGGGAAATGTCAGGAGTCGTGCTCCGCTCTGAGTAGAAGGCCAGGGAGAAGAAGTGAGTCTTTCAATGTTCTAAAACTTAACTGTGACAAATCGGAACTTATAATCATTGGCCCAAACTCACTTACCCGCTCAACCCAAGATTGTTCTCTTACCATCGATGGCTCCATTGTCACCCCCTCCACTCACATCCGTAACATTGGCATCATCCTCGAGCCCACCCTCACTTTCCTCCCTCACGTCAACCAGGTCACAAAAAACGCATTCTTCCATTTAAAGAACATCGCCCGCATTAGAGACCCTCCCTCTCATCGACCGCTGCTGAAGCTCTGATCCATGCCTTTATAACATCCCAACTGGATTACTGCAACACAGCTACTTTGGATCACCTGCATTCACACTAATAAAACTTCAATATGTCCAAAACTCGGCTGCCCGCTTGCTCACCTCCACCCGACCACATCACCCCTACCTCCATGACCTCCACTGGCTCCCCATCAAACACCGCATTGACTTTAAAATATTACTTTTCACTTTCAAAGCCCTCAACAACCTTTCCCCCCCCTACCTCTGTGACCTCATCCAACGACACAACCCCACCCTCGCCTCATGTCTGCTGAAGATAACCTACTGCAGCCCATCAGGACAAAGCTCCGGACCTGGGGTGACAGGGCCTTCGCAGCAGCCTCCCCCACACTCTGGAGCCCCCTCCCCAGCCACGTCAGATCCACCAACACTCTCACATCATTCAAACAATCCCTCAAAACTCACCTTTTCACTCTTGCCTTCAACTCCTAATCAACTAACCCCTCGCCCTGATTCCTCCTAGCTTAGCACTTTCTACTTTGTTGTTATTTTGTGTTACTTGCTTGTAAGCGCTTTGAGCACCAGGAAAAGCGCTTTATAAATGTAATGTATTATTATTATTAGTGTAGATTTAAAAACCCCCTAGTGTCTGGGCCGACCTCACATGGAGGGGCAGAGTGTTCCAGAGCCTGGGGCTAGCCGCTGCAAAGGCTCGGTGCCCTCGGGTTTTGAGCCTGGTCTTGGGCACTATCAGCAGCAGCTGATCAGCCGACCTTAAGGCTCTGGCTGGGGTGTAGCGATGGAGGAGTTCAGCAGCAGCTATTAGGCCGGAGCCAGCCCATTTAGGGCTTTGAAAACAAATAAAAGGATTTTAAAATCAATTCAGAAACGAATTGGAAGCCAGTGCAACGAGGCAGAATTGGGGTGATGTGGTCACGCTTTTTGTGGCCAGTGAGAAGACGTGGCAGCTGCGTTCTGGGGCCTGGTCCATACCCACATATAGAGCCTTGCAATAATCCAACCTTGTGGTTACAAAGGCGTTGCTGGCAGGAATTCACAGGAGGTGGTCAAAGCCACAGTGAAGCCTTCCTCTTTTTACATTCTTGTAATAGCTCTTTGCAATCACTTGTTTTTCTCTAAGAGGCAGAACGAGTGTCACGTATAACGGTATCCCTGCGGTCATCCTGCCTGCACCATCTTTTAAATGATCAACATCGAAATCACGCTTAAACTGAGCAATATAAAAAGAATCGAATGAATTCATCCTGATTAACACAAACAGATTTATGTCAGCAGGCCTAGCAACCTACATTGATAACAAAACATCCTATAAAGATTGATAAACAAAAGAAATCAATCATTAAAAAATGAGATTAAAAAAACTATCTCAAACAATTCTCACAAAATGGAAAACAAGACAAACTTAAAGAATTATTTAATTAATTCTCATATTAAATGAGATTTTAAAAATTAAAATCTTTTTTAACATTATTGTCTTTTAACCATCCTATGTTTTTTGTTTTTTTAAAGGTAAGTCTAATATATATAATTATACCTGTTAATGTATGGTTGTTGCCATGGATATGAATCATTCCTCTCTGTGTCTGTCCAGGTGTCCACATCCTGATTGCAGTGGGCGCAGTGATGATGGTGGTCGGCTTCCTCGGTTGCTATGGCGCCATCCAGGAGTCCCAGTGTCTGCTGGGAACGGTGAGTCACATATGAAGGTTTTAATTAGAGGCCCAAAAATAACCAAAACCAACTTCAAGCTGTGAAGATACTTTTCACACATTATTTCATGTTTTTTTTATTCTCATTTTCTATTGATACAAATGTTTTTTTCACAATAACAAATAGTGCAATCCTGAAATTGTGAGTTTAATTTTTGAAGGAACGTGCACGAGTACACGCGTACGCACGTGGCATTCACAATACTCACACTGCTCCACTGATTATCTGGGGTCATTGACTTGTTAGTAAACATGGATGTAAAGAACACTGGATTTGAAATACATGAAATCGTATTGTCTATTTAAAAAGTCAAAACCTTTGTTATCTGACTTGCTGAAGGAGTAATGAGATGATTCTGTCCTGCAGTTCTTCGCCTGCCTCATCATCCTGTTCGCCTGCGAGGTGGCAGCTGGAATCTGGGGCTTCATGAACAAAGACACTGTAAGACGGGAGGTTCAAATGTGCATGCTCAAATACAGTTCAATTGCAGGTGTATAAAGAAAGAGTTAAATATCATGAAACAAATTACTAAGTTATTCTGGTTTATTAGTATTGCAAATGTCCACTCTGTGGGACGAATAAAGGTGTTCTGATTTAGGCCTGAATTGCCAGGTTAAAGGTAGAAAAACATCGTAAAACTAATAATATCACTGAAGAACTTCGGTGAAATGATTCTTAAAACATGTTCTTAGTATGTAGCACGGCATGGATCCTACTGTGTGTCCTTTAGTGTCGATTAATCCTTCAAACGAATTAGCGACTTTCCTGAAATCAGCTCAAAGTGAATTGACTGATTTCAGGGACACATGGTTTAAAGTTCCAGGCTGACCTCTTTGTTTCTGTCTTAGGTTGCCACGGAGATGATCAGCTTCTACGACTCTGCGTATGACAAGGCCGTATCCTTCCCAGGGTTACCAGGAACAGAGAAGGACAACAAGGAGAAGGACGCCGTCACCGCTGTGCTCCGGGTCTTCCACGAGACGGTAAGAACAAAACAAAATGACTCGAAGATACACAGGATGTACTTTGACAAAAGACGTCTTCATTTCATTTTAGGCTTTACAATCAGGGCTTTGGCAGAGTATGCATTTCAATGGGACCTCTTAGTTTACCTAATACTAAAACACACTTCTCCTGTGCACTCGTCCTTCCGCGCAGTGATTCAGTCGGTAGGTTTAGTTTCTGTAGAAGGAAAATATATGCTGAAATAATATTTGAAATTCTTTTCTACGTCCTATATCTCCCACTCACACCAGAACAATCTAGATTTACAAATAGAACTACTTCAAAAATAAATATGAATTGACTATTTTGGGGTGAACTGTGCCTTTTTTTGAGTTCCTAAGCGGGGGAAGCTGATTGTGTAACTATTCTTTTTCTAAATTGTTATTTCAAATGTTTTCTTTTGTAAGGATATAATGAAGTCTCCTAGATAATGTAGAAATATAGATTTCTGATACGGTAAATTAAGACTTTCTCTCGCCGTGTTTGAAGTTGGACCAGATCATAAAAGGAAACTAAATGCAGGTTATAATAGGAAATCTGCGGAGAAGTGTAAAGAACTTACTGTGTGTGTCTCTGTGTTTCAAGCTGAACTGCTGTGGTAAAAGCCAGATGACGTCTTTCCTCACAGAAAGCGTGGGCCCTGACTAACCTCTGCTCCGCCAATGGAACCCCAGTTGTAAGTGCCTCTGCCCTGCCTGCACACCTGTCTAAGGCCCCCTTCTGTTGTGTTCAACATTGTAGCTGGCACTTTCAAGTAGGCCTTGATTTCAGATCAAATATTCAAAAGGTTACACCCACCAAGTCAACATCTAGCATTATTCAGAAGCTTTGTGCAATACCACTTCATCACAGAATAATGTGTCTTGACCTTAAAATTCAGATTTTCTCTGAAATATTTGGAATGCTTAAAGAGGCCCTCTTATGCTTTGTTTGGGATTTCCCTTAGTAGTGGTTTGTGTGCATGTCAATGGTCCTGCAAAGGCTCAAATCGCTGTGTTCCCTTCAGAGGGGAGTTTCTCTCCCACAACAATTTTAAAGGCGCTCATGATTCAAATAAAGGCTATTGTGGATCAAACTGGGTAGTTGATTTAAAATATGCAATTTACAGACCTCTTCTTTTCTCAGTGTAAATCAATGACACCAAGTCGTCTGCGTCTCAGGTCGGTTAGATGGATTCCTTGCGTCCCTCACTTGCGTCGTTCCCTGCGACTAGTCCCTCCCACCAGGGAAGCAAGGAGGAGACGCAAGGAAACCACGAGAGAAGCTGGGAAATGAGTTTTAAGAGCAATGGGACGTCGTTTCCTCCGGAGCGTCACGTGAAGCGTCCGTTTGTGATGACGCCGCACAGCTGATCGTCTGACAGCAGCCAGATCAGTGCATGCGCTGCATCGTCCAATCAGTGAGCGATACACAGTAAGGGGGGGGCGGGGCGAGTGTCTGAGGGTTTCAACCGCAGGATGGTCTGGTATTCCTCGATTATCGCTCCTCGACCCTCGGTCCTCCGGCACAAATAAGACCACTGGGACAGCTACTCGAGAATGGCGCAGACAAATCAACTTCCGGTGATGGAGAGACCGAGGAGCGAGGAAATGAAAAATAAGAGAAGTGAAAACGCACCCAAATTATTTTTGTCCCAATCACATCACTTGACCGACACAGAAGTTGTAGTTCCCCACCGTTTGTCTATATCTGTATTCACACTGTGTGCTGCACCCCGGGTTAGCCTGACTTCTTGGCAGCACATTGCACATTACTGGGAATGACCAAAAGTCTGACGGCCCGTCTGCACTACAGGCATCAAAAAATCTTGAAGCTGGGCGTGTCTGAGGCTTGGCGATTTCTCGTGACCAACAACCAATCAGGAATCTCCCCCCGCCCCCGACATACAAAACATAGCAATGGTTAAACGAAGTAAACTGCATATAAACTCCCCAAAACAGGCGAAAACCTACCAGTTTCCACCCACTGCCTCTGCCTCCTCCCTCCATGCCTGGTTCCTCCGGTTTGTATCCCGGTAAATAGTTCTGGTCGTAAAGAACCGGGTGATTTGCTACCGTAATTTCTCCTTGGAATATGAGGAAAATGAACTGCGGTCTGGCTCTCCCAGCTTGCACGCGGTTTGATTGGCTAGCGCTTGTACTGGCGGGATTTGCATAACGGGATTTGATTGGCTGATGCCAGCTTCGAAAAGCATCGGGAGCATCAAAAGTTGAACATTGCTCAACTTTTGATGCTCACGATGCTTGCAAAGCCATGCTCCGCTCCCCACAATGCAGTTCGGCGAAGATTCAAAATCTTCTAAGTCACCCCATTCAAGTGAATGGGCGAAGCGTTGAAAAGCATCTTTCGATGCCTGTAGTGTAGACGGGCTGGAGCCGAGCCTCCCAGGATGCCAGCATTGTTGTGTGTTCCGTTTTCTGGGCTATTTAGCCAATAACCTTTTTAAAGGAGCAGGGGATTTATTTTGGTGGCATTTTCTTTAATAAAGTCAAATTGCTGAAACAGTAATAGTCCTGATGACAGGGCTGAAGTCACTGACATCCGTGCTTTAAAGTGGCCACGCCCTCTCAAAGCATGGACTTGCCTGGATTTCCGCTTCTGAATAAAAAAAAAAGAACAAATGAACCAAAACATTCAAACCAAAAAGCAGAATCTGTAATACTGCAAGTAATAGACCTTTTTTAGAAATGTAACCTTTATATGATGATATAGTTTTGTATTTTACTATGAGGGAATACAGGTTCTTTTTTCCGTATTCTGATTACGTAATCCTGCTACATGCAATCCGTTCCTCCCCAAGCCTGCACTCCGCACGTGTCCATCTGTGTGGCAGACGATCTGATGTCTGAGGAGCCTCCATACTGTGTGTCGCTCTGCCGCCCTCTAATGTCTCCCTGTGCTCACCACTTTGCTGCCTTCATTCAAAGCACATTGTGACGGTTCAAGACAATAGAATTAACGACGAGCTGTCAGTAATGAGAAGCCCGCCTCGGTTTCAAATTGATCAGGAATTACAAGTTGTAAATGTGGCTCAGTTGGCATTTTACATTCTGTAATGTCCGGTGTGTGATTGGACCGATTGGGAGGCAACAGTTACTGAAGGGGCGTGGCTTAGTGACCGCTCTATTGCCCATGTGAGCAACTTCCGTATGACCTCATCCTATCATGAGCTTGAGCCAGACGCTGAACAAAGCCCTGAACTGATCGAGTGCGGAGCTGAGCAATAGTATTTAAATACTCTTCTACTGCAGGTCTGATCAGACCTTAATGGCATGTTGATGGTTTCCTCTGCAGGGCTGCCACCAGAGGATCGATGAGCTGTTCACAGTTAAGATCGGCATGATCGGCATCGCCGCCCTGGCGGTCGCAGTTATCATGGTGAGAACAGGAAGCTGCACATCACACCTCAACACGTTATATAACATATTGTACTGATGCCTGAATGTATCGAAGAGAAGACAGAAGACATTGTCAAACATTCAAGTTTAGATTCACAAGATTATCTCATTCGAGGACACAGACACCAATTGGGATAAGCACCCTTTTAATGAACATTATGTTCAAATAAAAGGCCTGTATTATACAATAATATTTAAACTATTGAATATATTAGCATATTTCAAACATTCAATCTAACCACTGCTCGTGTTTGTGCTGGTCCTCCCAGATCTTCGAGATGATCTTCAGCATGGTGTTGTGCTGCGGGATCCGCAACAGCCCGGTGTATTAAAGCGAGGGGCCGACAGCCCGCTGGAGGACGGAGGACCCCCGCGTTTCCGCCTCGCTCTTTCCCTTTTTCTCTTATAAGCAGGAAACGTCACGTATTATATTGCTTGCTGGATTTAGTCCGCTCTTTGAGAAGACAGCGTAACACATTGAGCATTTGATTACACTGTCTGACTGACCCGTGCTCCCCTAACTGATATGTAGATATTATATCACACCAGTCCTGGGTGCATTCATACTTTAGTGATGCATTAGTTGTTTACTGCTTCCTCGCGTATGAACATGCTCTTATATTCTTGGTTTTATGGATGTTTTTTCACTGTTTTATGTATAAACTGTATATAAATATATATATTAACAGTGCTTTATGACTGCCTCAGCATGGAAATTGTATTACAGCAGATCCTTCTCTGTATTCTTCCTGCACTCTGCTTGTTTGTCTCGCTCTAGACTGAACCAGATGATGGTGTGTGCAGAAACTGACTAAAGAAGGAATTCTCAGTTAACCTTGTAAGCTGGAACCAAAGTCAAAGTGACCCGATGTCTGTCGTGTTGGACTGTGGAGTGTTTTGCCTTTGGCTGTCTGTCGCTCATCATGTGTCCACACTGTCTGAATGCTAAGTTGTATAAAACATTTATGGAAGGGTAATACAACTGTATCAAATGAAATCAAGTATGTACGTTCAAACCACACTCTGGCTTGTTTGGCCGGCAGGCTGATAAATCCTCACCTGCATCTCAAGTGTGGTGAAAAGGTTTCATATGAATATCATGATATCATTTGTATAATATGCTTCGCAGGCAGGAACATGTCACCAGGCTTTTTGCTGCTCTGAGAAGTCATTAGTTCACCTTTAGGAATTAGTTTGATGCAAGTGGATACAATTATTACAAATGATACATTTAAAAGGTTTTATACAACTATGCACTTATTTGTGAAGGCAACGTGCTTAATGTTATAATCATCTCTCCCAAATCAGAGGAATTACATTGAAATATGACCCATCACATTTCAACTCAAATCTAGTTGGTGGAAATATCTGGTTGAGTCTGGACTCATGTGAGCTGCTGTGTCATAGTACTATCTCTCCAGCTACTACCCGTATCATCACCATCAATCAAGCTGTGAAATATGGAGGCCCATTCCTGCCAGCAAAGAAAAAAAAAAAAAAAAGTCAACCAGCCGAGACTCCGGGTATTTAACCTGAAAAGATGAGTAGTTCCAGCTTCACTGTTACTTTGTTATTAATCCCTTACCAAGAAGTATTCAACTATCATGTCGTAACGTCAGTCTAACAAAGTGATTTCACGGCTGATGGATTGGCTGTTTGCTGTTTACAGTGGGTAATATGTGTACTATAGGGCGGCTCACTGACATTGAAGGCATTTTGGATGTTTTTAGTGTTGTTGTATGAGAAGTCAGTGGAGGGTGTTTTGGCAGACGCCCAGTTTGAATAGAAAAAAGTTACAGTATAGAAGCTAAGCTATCTACTACTGTGGAGCTGCGAAACATTTGTTATCCTCTTAGAATAAAGGCCTACCTATTCAAATCAATATAAGTTTGGCTATATTTATCTTGACCTTGCCTGGAGATGGCCCATTCCAACAGGAAACACCAGACTCCACTGATAAAAACGGTTATTTTGGCCTTCAGAACATGGGAGTTTCTTAATTCCGTAGTTTCTGTTATTGCGTGACTTTGGTACGTTTATTACACCAAAGTCACCCAATAACACCATCTAACTAACTGATGCAGTTTTTGTCAATGGAGTCTGGTGGCTGAATACAGCGTACAGTTAAATTGATATTGACTTTTTCAGTTGGGCCTCCATTTTAGAGCTTCTCAAAACATGGGGGGTGCCAACCACCATCCACTGGAAGTAGGATAAGAACCTCATATCATGATCAGCCAATCACATGCTGTTTCTTTGGTGCAGCAGAGTATGCAGCTGGATACTGTTCTGTCCTGAGGTCTATTCCCACTAGCTCCTGCTGCCGCTGACACTAACACACACCTGCACACATCCATCACACACTCACATTAACTGAGTCATCTTCTGTAACCTTCCATATTATCACAGCTTTCCTCAACCAAGTAAAACCTTGTTAACATCTCATACTTAAAACCAAGAAACAGTAAAGTGTCTTGTAATATTTACAGCTCTGACGTATTAATGAAATCATGAAGGCTGTAGAAAGACAATGTATGCCTTTTCTTTCTTCTTCTTCTTCTTCTTCTTCTTCTTGTATTGTGATATCAGTGTTTGGTACGTTGTCAAAGGAGTCTGCGCAGAGAGGGGGAGATTCTGTGCCAGTGGTGAATAGTGACCTTCAATAGTTTCTCCCCAGAAGTCATTGGAAACCATGACAACAGCCACCAGTCCAGTATGCTCAAGACTTTGTCAGGACCTGCTGTCCATGTTGCTGCCTTTTTAAAACAGGAAGTGACTCTCAGGATCCTCTGCCACTGAAATCTCAACCCCTCTCTCTTGTAGACTTTGGTTTGCCCAAATATAAAGGGATTAAATGTATTTTACAAATAAACAATCAGGTTGTCTTGTCTTTTTGGGGGGAATTCCTCCTATACAAAATGGGAACTACCACAACAATTACAGGGATGGAAACATATGATTATTATTATGTATTTATTTCAACAAGGACCATGCATACAATACATTAATCTCAGAAAAGAGAAGAGATGAATGATGCCAGATTTACATCTGCAGTCGGAACCTAAAGGATATCTGACCTTTTTCTAACTGAACACTTTGAGTCAACTTGATATCCCCAATGGATCTCAGCTGAATGTGTTGATTGCAGGTTATTCAGATCACCTATTGACTTGAGAGCAGCTTGGTGCATATCTCATCAGCCAATCAGAGTGAGACAAGCAGCCCTTTTTTTAGGTTTTAAATGATGTGGAAGACAACACACACCACATGTTTCCTCCACTTATTACTTCACGATGGATTGTTTTACTTGTATTACTGACGATGTCTTTGAGCAGTCACATGAAAGAAAAACAGTTTCCACTAGGTGAACTGCATCAGGGCAGGTTTCAGTGTGAGGCTGCTACCAGCCTCATGCCTGCAGGCTTTATTATGTTATTGGTTGATGTGTTTTTTTATTTGAGCTAGGAAATGTTTCTCAGGCTTCTTCCTGATCAGCTGAAATGTGGGGCTAAGTTACTCGCTACCTCACTTTGCATCAGGTGACAACATGATATGAGTATTAGAATGTGAGTGAAATGTAAATGCTAACCAATTAATTGTAGGCCTGTCACAATAGTTACGTCAATCGACTTATTGTACATTATGAGGACATAACCTCCATTATTTCTGTTCAGTTTTTTTTACACAGAACGGCAGGGTGTGATTTGATATTAGAATATTTTCTTTTCCAACTTCAATGTCTGAATACTCTGTAGAATTAAACCAAACATGCAGGATTGATAGTTTTGCAGCACTCTTGATACTTTCCAATCTGTTCTTCTGACCACACATGAGATAACAGCATGGGTTAATAGTTTTGAGTCCATTACTGTTTTCATTCCAAAACATTTCTAAATCTCTATTTCAACAGAAGAACATCATTTCATTTCATTTCAAACCTTTATTTATCCAGATTGGTCCCATTGAGATCATAGATCTCTTTTTCAAGGGAGACCTGCAGCATATAGGTTCCACATGAAACATAAAACAATAAAGGACATTATACATTATATTTACAGGATACATAGTTATAGACATTTACAAGTGCCCATTGTGTCAGCAAGCATTTCATTTAGCCTAGCTTTAAAAACATGCAGAGGAATGAGATTGCTCAGTTTCAATTCTTGCTGAAGACTGTTCCAAGCAAGTGGAGCTGCGCACATAAAAGCTGTCTTACCGAAGACAGTCCTTGCTCTTGGCTCATCTAACAAGACTACATCATGCGATCTCAGACAATAGCTGCTTGCAACTCTCTGTGTTATCAGAGAGCAGATATAATACGGGAGTTTACCCAACAAAGCTTTATAAATAAACGTGTGCAATGACTGAGCCTCCGTACAGTTAGTGATGGAAAACCTGCCTTGGCATACAGGGTACAGTGAGTAAGTGTATGTGCTTTACAATTTGTGACAAATCTCAGTGCGCTGTGATATGCGGCATCTAACTTGTTCAGGCAATAGGCAGAGCATCATACACAACAAATCACCATAGTCTAGCACAGGTAAAAAGGTCACAGTGACTAGCCTTTTCCTGGCTTCAACAGAGAAACAGCACTTGTTTCTGAAAAAGTTATGTCATCATAATGTTATGATCAACGGACGTAACCACATTACATGAAATGTTCCCCAAAACCTGTATCATCAAGTTCAGAAGTGTGGATTCAAGTCACATGACATCACATTTGATAACTTTAGACTCGACTTGGCAAAAATCAGAAAGACTTTCAACTTAAGAACATCTCATGATATTATATATTTGTTCTCTTCCTTCAATAGCCTTTTTCTTCTGCCAGGCTGTCCTTGTAAACAAAACTGTGTTCTAAATGACATGTCTACAAATATCTCCTGAACTTCCCCACTCAATCTATCAAGGCCCGAGCAGTTCTATTAGAAGTCCAAGGTAAGGCACGGGCCGGCGCATATCGCTCAAAGGTGGCGAAGTCACGCCCATCTACTTCCGGTCCATGGGACCTTATTTCGAAAAAATTATGTATTGAAGTCAATGGAGAGAGAAAACACATCTTTCGATCCCGTTTGAATTGTGCCACACATATGATGTTTGTCAATCTTAAAAAATAATTTTCATGTCAAAAAGTCACAGTTTTTCGTAAAACTGTTGAAATATAAGACTGAAAAATACGCAACTAGAAAGACTACAAATCCCAGAGTTGCGTAAGTGATGTCACAATTGTTTTCCTCCACTAAGAGATAACTAAGCTAAGATAACTTTAACAAGATGCCTGTGTGCTTAGTAGGTTGTTATCATACCAGCAATGAGTCTTGCTTGTTCTGTCGCTTCCCGTCTGATGAAAGGGCCAGGAGTGGCTGGATCAAGTTAGCTACCTAGCTAGTAGCAAGCACGTTAGTTAGCATTACAGCCTTAGCTTTGTAATTTGTATTAGCCTTAACATGAAGTAACCCAAAATGTTAAACAGTAAGAGTAGTAGTCATATTTCGTGAACCCTTTGAAGAGTACTGTCACACCGGTGTGATACATTCTATAATACACAATTTAAGCCCGGGGGAGAAATGCTAACGCTAACGCTACATTAGCATCCGCGATCTTTTCTACTTCATGCTATCTGCACAAATGGTTGACATTAAACATTAAAAAGACCAGGCAGTTCAGAGACCGTTTTAAGAGTGCGCTTAAGACCTTCCTTTTTGATAAAGCTTATAGTTAGGGCTGATTAGATTCAGCCCCTAGTTTTGCTGATATAGGCTTAGTTTGTCGGGGGACATCTTACTTCTTCCTTCTCTCTGTCTATACCCGTGTACACTCATGTTCCGATTAACCCAGCTTCCCCAAATGTCTTTCTTTTGGTGTCTATATACGCAGGGATCCGGAGTCATGGATGATCCTGCGGTCCTGGATCGCGAGCCCTGGATCGCGAGTCGTGGCTGTGGTCCTGGATCATCGGTCCTGGATGGATATCCTCGTGGATTCATCTTCCTATTATACACACATGCATTTCCAAACATTTGGACTACCTATGTTGCAAATGTATTATCTTTTCAATTTACAAACATCCCTCCTCTGTTGCTCTCCCTGAGGTTTCTCCCATTTTTCCCTTTAAACTGGGTTTTTCTTTGGAAGTTTTTCCTTGTACGATGTGAGGGTCTAAGGACAGAGGGTGTCGTATTGTCATACTGATATTCTGTACACACTGTGAAGACCACTGAGACAAATGTAACATTTGTGATATTGGGCTATATAAATAAACATTGATTGATTGATTGATTGATTGATTGATTGATTGATTGATTGATTGAGAGAATCAAAGGAAGGCAGGCAGCTTTGCATGACATTCTTCTGGACGTGTTTCATTGTGGTGATAGTGAGGGTAGCTAATCCCTTGTTTAGCAAGGGGATTGGCGCATTTATTCGCACATAGTTTCGCGCAAATTAACGGGGAGGTCCGTTTATTCGCGCGAAAATACGCGCGAATAAACGGGGAGGTCCGTTTAATAAACAGGGAGGTCCGTTTAAGTTCAAAG
This sequence comes from Pseudochaenichthys georgianus, assembly GCF_902827115.2. Classification (NCBI taxonomy): domain Eukaryota; kingdom Metazoa; phylum Chordata; class Actinopteri; order Perciformes; family Channichthyidae; genus Pseudochaenichthys; species Pseudochaenichthys georgianus. The sequence goes on along the minus strand of NC_047505.1, from coordinate 7,218,268 downwards.
TTTCAGTAACCAATCAGTGAAGAGCAAAGCCAGACCAAAGCAATCTGTAGATGAAAAGTTCCTGACATTGTGAGGCTATAAATTGTACGTTATTCCAGATTCAGGGGACTATGTATTAATTTGCCTTTCAATATAATAAATATATCAATCATTATAACCTGCCTTCATTGTCTTTTAAAATAAAATCGCCTTACCTTACTGAAGGGTATTTATGTCTCCTTAAATCACCTTGTATTGTACTTCTTATAACATGGCATGGTGTAACATATCAAAAATGTTCAGTCTCTGGTCTTGCTAGAAATGCAAAGTCACTCACCTTAGAGCACTGTCTCATGAGATACTTAGCTTAGAAATCAGATTTTTGGAAAACTTAAAAACTCTTGTGAAAACACAGATGTACTCATGTCATCCATTTTTGTTGGTGTTTCAGATTTGGTTTACCAACGTTTTTGGTTCACAAAAGTAGTGAAATGTATGAATTACACTATAGGCCTATATAAATGTGTTGTTCATGTCTAAAATGAAAATGTGTAAATTAGAATTTGGAGTAATAATAGTTCTATCACTCTACTTTCACCACAGAAAAGTTACATCAGGACTGATTCATGACTTCATATTCCATACTGAGGTTCATGTGATGTGTACAAATACAAATTGAGCATTACAACTTTTTAATTCAACCAACTATTTATGTTAACATACGAAACTGTAAAATCTCAATATTTACAATACAGGGTTCATACACTTTTTCACCAATGATTTTCAATGACTTTTCCATGAACAAAAAAAATGACCTCTTTCATGTGGCTAGCATGTGCTGCCTCGCCCATATTCGAAATATCGAATATGTTACAACACAGTTTTGCATTTAGCACATCTTGGGTCAATGTCTTTTGATAACCACAATTGGTACTTATCCTTTAGAAGCCATACATTGTTGAAACTGCACTTCCCTGGCATCTTGGCAGCTTTATATCAAATAGTAGCTCCTGTAGACTAGAGGGCGAGATTGTAAATATCTCTCACCAGCGAAATACTGCCACAGTTGCCATTTTACGTTTCATTATACAATACAGTATTTATTATCATTATAGTATTACTATTTCGTTGATTAGATAACATATACATTATATTTGATGCAACTTTAGTTATATTTCCATGACTTTTCCAAAACGTTGTGAAAAATATTGCATTCCATGACTTTTCCAGGTTTTTAATGACCGTACGAACCCTGACAATATCAGAACTTTTCTCACCAACTATTCATTATAAATGTAAAGACAGGGGGAGCAGTGCCATGGTCTTTGTCTGTCTTCCAAGACAGTGGGTCTGGCTGCTGTGTAGGTGATGGTGCATGGGCTGCTGGTGTCTGTGTCGGAGGGAGGGAGGTGTGCTAGGTGAGACTTCTTTGCTGGCTGGGTTGATCGTGAGGCTGTGGTGGAGGCCTTTGTACCGAGGTGTATCTTAATCTTGTGGCAGGCACAGATGGAGGTGGAGGCTGCTGTAGTGATGCTGGTCCTCTGGTCCTTGGTGGTGATGCTCTGGTGAAGGCCCTTGAGCCACGGTAGATCTTGACCTGGGTGCAGGCACAGATTGAGGTTCTTGCTGCTAGGCCCAGGCAGCTGTGAAATCGGAAAGAAATGTAGGACAATAATTACTACTAAGTTCATTAAAATATAAAGTTCAAGTGGAATGTTTCTCAAGCACAACGGACCTCCCCGTTTATTAAACATGGTTAAAACCGTACACCCAGCACGTGCACTCCGCTCTGCATCAGCCAAACAGCTCGCTGCACCCTCACTGCGAGGGGGACCCAAGTTCCCATCAGCAAAAACACGTGGGTTTGCTATCCTGGCTCCAAAATGGTGGAATGAGCTCCCAATTGACATCAGGACAGCAGAAAGCTTACACACCTTCCAGACTGAAAACTCATCTCTTTCGACTCCACTTCGAGTGATAGAACTATTAACAAAGCACTTATATACTAATAAAGGACTGGCCTTATCTAAAGCCAGTTGAGTAGCACTTGAAATGTTTTGACTCTATGAAACCTGATGTACTTATATGATTCTGTTTTCTTCAAGTTTGTATTTTGTTGGTCGAACGCACTTATTGTAAGTCGCTTTGGATAAAAGCGTCAGCTAAATGCAATGTAAATAAACGGACCTCCCCGCGAATAAACGCGCGAATGCACTCTCCTAAAATAGTTTGAGGGAAAGGGGTGAAGTAATACAAAGTAAGAAGCTGAAATGAAAAGGCAACCACATTGCGTAAATGCTTCCCCTTAGAATAGGGTGGACATTATGAGAAGGGGACAGGGGACACAAGTGAAGAGGGACACAAGTGAAGAGGCATAATAAATGATAAAGGTTAAATAAAATGCATCAATGGATTTTAGAGACTTACATTCCTACAAAGTAAAGCTTTCCAGTAGTGCTGTCAAAATTATCGCGTTAACGGCGGTAATTAATTTTTTGAATTAATTGCGTTAAAATATTTAACGCATTTAACGCATGTGCAGAATGGCCCGCCCCATACGTGCCACCAGTGGCAGCGCCAGGGTATGGCTGGGGTAGGCTACACCCATACCAAGAAATGGCTTAGCCCCACCATGAAAAATGATGTTAAAGTAAGCAAAATAAAGTCTGCCAACTCGCGCGGAGTAAATTGCACAGACAGCAGTAAGATTGATTTCAGTAGCCACGGTTTTGAAAACTTTTGTCACGTAGTGATCGTCTTCTCAATAGAACATCTTTGATAACGGCGTGGTGTTGTTGCAGGAAGTCCCGACGGAGAATACTCTTGCTGTAGTACAGGGCAGAGCCATATACTAGTAATAATATGGCTCTGGTACAGGGGTGCACATAACTGGTACGCAGGTTATGTGCGTAGTCTGAAATGCGTACCGTCACTTGTGTCACAAAGCGCATTTGCGTACCGACGTACTTGTGAAGCTTTTCCAGAAGGCGGTTAGATCACCGGACGACAGAGTCGGTCTCCGTGTGCACAGACAGGGCTGCTGTTAACGTCGGTCTGTACAACGGAACTGTGCCAAAACTACGCCAACCAGCTGCGGAGGGAGACTCCCCCCATCACTGGAGAACTGCGCTAAAACAGATGATCACAACGTTCACACTCTGTGGTCACGAAGTACTCCACTAGCGCGCCCCCCCCCCCCTCTGTCGACTTTCCTGAAGTACTCCCCCGTTGATAGAAATCAACACGTAATGAATTAAGACCCCACGGTTTGATGATTGATAGGTGTGTGGGCTGTCTTTCATTTTGACATGCAGACATTTTTTATAATAAACATACATACTGTATGTTAAATGGATATATCCGCCTGCTTTCATTTATCTTTCCATTCCCACAACAATATACATAAATAAATGGCATATTTTGGACATAGTTCGAATGGTGATTAATCATGATTAATTAATTTTTAAGCTGTGATTAATCTGATTAAAAATTGTAATCGTTTGACAGCCCTACTTTCCAGACAAGAGTACAAGCACTGATGGCTTCATGTTGGTTAAGGTGATTGATTACAGGTTATTCTTACTTCAATGGTCCTAACAGCTTTATTTAGACATTGCTATGGAAGTATATTGATTCCAAAAGATGAGATTAGGGCACAAAACTAGTTTCAAGTCAACCTTTGAATTTAAATTGAACAAGTGTTCCCAGGAGGACAGGAGTGTGAGTGTAACACATGAAATGAGCAGCAAGAGGAATCATGTTTCACCATCAGAGTGAGCAGCGGGGGTTCTCACGCTCAATATGATCAGAGCTGCTCACTCTACTAACTTTTGGCAGACTGAGAGCAGACAAATGGTCTTAACCTGGAAGTGTAAGGTCAGCCATTATCTGTCCTTTTATTTTCCAAATAAAATCAAGGGGCAGTGGCATTTGCTAACCACCAGATGGAGGCAAAGGGCAATATTTGGCGCCTGTGTCCAACATCCAAAGGGAGAGTTTGACAGTAAATACTGAGAAATCAGATTCGATAATTGTGTTCACTATGTCATAGTAACTTCAAATAAATAATAGAAGACAAATCTAAATAAATAACCATGCCATGCACTCAGAGACAGAAATCCAAACTGCTCAGGGTGACTAATGTAAAACAGACCCATTAAGATGATGGGAGAGGAAAAAGGGCATTTTGTTCGACCAAATGACCATAAAGAACTTTGGAGAAGAAGGATTGTGGCTGCAGGCAGACAACACGTTATCTACAGGTCAGATCCACAGAGATTGATGTTGCAGTGAACCGAAAATGTGTAGAAACTATAAAAACGACATGTTGTCCTAAACAGTCATATTGTCATTCATCATTCCTTACAGAGCAACACTATATTAAAAAATGCTGACTTCCTTCCCTGACGTTAATTACGAAAAATCATCTCATTGAATGGCTGTTAGTGTCACTATCACTGTAATAGTTGGTTACGGTCTAAACCAGGGGTCTGCAACCTTTTTGACCAAAGAGCCATTTCGCTCCTTTTTCCCAAAAAATATTTTGTCTGGAGCCGCAAAACATATTTCATAGTTTTTTATTGTTATATCAGACAAAAACTACAGTTTTTTTTGCATTTATTAGGCTATTTATTACATGATATAAAAATGTTAACCTCTAATAAGAAACAAAGAACTTTTATAAGGAGAATTAAACATAATACACAGGCCTACTTTAAAATAAATTAAACACAGCACTTGGGGAGTCCTCGGCACATTTGAAGGGGAAACAAATATTATTAAATGGGCCCACTTTGAAATAAATAAAACATATATCTGCACCCTAAAAAGAGTTAAAGGTAAGAATGGAGAAACCAGCTCGCGTGCGCTAGAATTTGAAAGTACACAACCGGAAAAAATATGCCTCTTCCTTCAGACTTTCTTACAGAGTCCCTCCTCCAACACACACGAACGCACACATGACCAATGAGGGCACGATATAAGTCTGTGCCCAGATGGAAGGCTGACAGACAGGTAGGCCATCCAGTTATTTTAGCCGGGCCGGCTCAGATGATTGGTCGTGCTTTTTACAGCGCTACGGCTTCCAGAGATTAATTTTTGTATGTATTTATTGTCAAAGCATTTAATATATTCATTGCTATCGGGACGTTGAGAGCATTCCATGGAATATAACAAAAAGTGTTTTCTGAAATAAATTACATACCCCATTGAATTATGACTGACGATCGTCAGCTGGCTTTCTCTCCCTAGTAAAGGCTGCACCACCGTTGACAACTTCTCTCTACATATCAAACATACCGGTAAACCAGCATCGTTTGCTGTGAAAGCATACAACTCTGTCCATGCAGAATTAAATCCTGTGTTCCTCCGGTACTTTTCTTTGATTTATCCATAGTTCGCTCATCGAGCCGGGGGTCAGGTTATTCGCCTCCAAGAAAAGGCGCTCGCGCGGGACCGGAGCAGGATGTGACGCATATTTTAGTTGACCTAATTAAAACCGTTTTGTTTTTTATTTATGTGTCACAGTATCACCTCAAAATACAACATACGAAACATTTTCAACCATGCAACAAAATATAAATAGTCCTACAAATACTTTTATTTTCTTCTTATTTTTGTCTAAGCTCAAGGGAGCCAGAGCAGTGGGCTTAAAGGGCCGCATGCGGCCCGTGGGCCGCGGGTCGCCAACCCCTGGTCTAAACATACGCACGTGGTAAAAAAGAAACGCTATGAGTTTTTGCACCTGTGGTTAATGTTGTGAATGCGAAAAAACCCTACTCGGTTGGGTTAACAAAAAAAATTATAATGGTTTAGTTCAAATATGTTCATTTGAATAAGACAATGTGAGTTGTACAAGGGATAGAGACAGTTGCCCCCGAGGGGAAAGTCCTGTGTACTTTGTTATAATCCACTCACCCCGACCTTCCTCAAATTGATCGCTCATACTTCACTTAACTTGTGTGTAACCCTGTGTCATAATTACTCAGGCCACTAGAAGTCGATGTTGTCTTTTTGTTTTTTTAATGGACCATGTGCATAGATCAGTGTTTCTCAAACTTTTCCATACCAAGGACCACTTAACCAATAAAAAAACACTCGCGGACCACCTAACTCCACAGATATCCAAAATCACATCGTTTTTCTAGAAAAGATTACAAATCGCCTGAAAATGGTACAAACAAGTGGCAAAATGTGTGATGAAGGTGTTGCGCTGGGCTATATCATGCAATCGAAAGAAACTTAAGCTCGCTCCATTGCGGAGATATTCCCGCGACAGTGCGGATATCTTAAATGTATTTATTTATTTCAAATGTGAAATGTTACCAATATACTCACGGACCACTAGGGGGCGCTCAAGGACCACCAGTGGTCCGCGGATCACACTTTGAGAAGCACTGGCATAGATGATAACAACCTTCTGAACCTACTATCAAATGTAGCAGGCCCCTTTTAACGCATTACAGATAACGCCCATTCAATTGTCCGTCTACATTTGAAGCTGTGTTTCCTGTTTTAGCTTGCTCATCAAACGTGACCTCTTGCAATCTCAAGTGCCACAACAGCTGGAGGAAACTGAGCAGACTCCGAAGACTCAAACTGCCTGATGGGGATTTAATGCTCAAATCTGATTCTGCTCTTACGAGTCTGTGCCTGCACTTAGAGTTTGCTCTTTCAAATATGTTGTCATCAGTATACCTCCATACAATAAGAGTTAAAAAAAAAGAAAGTAGGAAGAGTATCTGCATCAGTGATGGATTAAAACAATTATTAACAATTATTAAAGACAATTGTGGCCTGAAGAATGCTCAACACCTTTTCAAAGAGTGAATCTTTTGATACTTTTTCACATCACTTTCCTTATTTAGTGATACTAGACAGCAACTGATTTGATCTGATTTGAACTTGAACTGATTTGTTGCATACATGACAATGATTAAAATATTGGATTTTTAAAAAGGTCATATAAGATGTGCATTTGATCTTTTATTAAAACGTAAAGGAAAACAACCACACCCGTAAGCTTGTTTTTTGTACACATCCAGGCTAGCTGTTTTCCCCTGCTGCCAGTCTTAATGCTAAGCTGGGCTAATTGTCACCTGGCTGTAGCTCCTCTTAAACCTAATAGACAGGAGTCATCAATCTACTCATTTAACAATTATGAATTGTTCCTTTATCTTAACCTAACATGAATTGTTCCTTTATCTTAACCTAACATGACAAAACATTAGCTACGTGATCTTTTCCACGATCCTAGGTTAAGTGAATTTACGCTTTCCATATAGCTAACATCACACAATTGAACGTTTTGACCAATCAGAGGGCTCTCGGGCTGACTCTTATACCGAGCCTTGGCTTTTATAACCATGGACAATAAGATCCAGGTGAGCTCTCCATCTGGTCCTCTTTACTGTCTGGAATGCCTATGAAGCTACACACCCTAGATTCTAGAAACTAGACTCTGTGTGTAGACACAAACATGAAAGTCAAACACGAGTAACTTCAATCATAAAGAATGCTTATTTTTAAATGTATACTGTATCTTCTTTTTCTAAATGGGTATGTTTTGTTACTTAACAGATTTATTTTATGCTATCCGGAATTACTGACATTTGCATTTTAAATAAACTGCAATATTATATTCCTGTTAAATGTTTGGTTTAACATTATCATTGTCATGTTTCACGCGTGCAATCAATCACGACACAAGTTGTTGCTTGTTCTCTCCATTGACTTCTGTTACTTTAGCATCTCCGTTAGCTAGCATGCTACATTAAAGCTACATGATCATTCTTCTTCTTTAAGAATGTTTTACATGACTTCTGTGTAAAGGATTGCTCATAGTGAGTGGGTGATTCAAACAGGTTCATGTCCTTCTAACTGAATGTCATTTGTAATATTTGAAAATGCTTTTGTAAGCCATGTTTCACTCTGTCACTCCCCCACTCTGTGCTGAGTGTTTATCTCAATACATCATTTCTCACTGCCATGTTTTAGTCCTGGACACTCTGAATTCCAACACCCACTCTCCATCTAATAAACCACCTCCGCCCCATCAGTGCAGCAAGAAAGCGAGCAAGTCATCCCCTTTCAAAAATATCAGATGAGCACGACGAATGGCAAATTGAAATGTCCAACTTTATAATCCAATTTTCATGTTTAGAAACACTTAATCACTTGCACAATTGAAATAAAAACTAAACCGACAAATAATTATGACACTAAATAAAATCAAATCAGGTTTTATTTATATAGCACATTTTAAAACAACTTTTGGTCGAGCCAAAGTGCTGTACATGCAAATAATAAATAACACATTACTACAATCGCAAAACAGAAGACAATAAATTACAACTCAAACACAGGGAAATGTCAGGAGTCGTGCTCCGCTCTGAGTAGAAGGCCAGGGAGAAGAAGTGAGTCTTTCAATGTTCTAAAACTTAACTGTGACAAATCGGAACTTATAATCATTGGCCCAAACTCACTTACCCGCTCAACCCAAGATTGTTCTCTTACCATCGATGGCTCCATTGTCACCCCCTCCACTCACATCCGTAACATTGGCATCATCCTCGAGCCCACCCTCACTTTCCTCCCTCACGTCAACCAGGTCACAAAAAACGCATTCTTCCATTTAAAGAACATCGCCCGCATTAGACCCTCCCTCTCATCGACCGCTGCTGAAGCTCTGATCCATGCCTTTATAACATCCCAACTGGATTACTGCAACAGCATACTTTGGATCACCTGCATTCACACTAATAAAACTTCAATATGTCCAAAACTCGGCTGCCCGCTTGCTCACCTCCACCCGACCACATCACCCCTACCTCCATGACCTCCACTGGCTCCCCATCAAACACCGCATTGACTTTAAAATATTACTTTTCACTTTCAAAGCCCTCAACAACCTTTCCCCCCCCCTACCTCTGTGACCTCATCCAACGACACAACCCCACCCATCGCCTCATGTCTGCTGAAGATAACCTACTGCAGCCCATCAGGACAAAGCTCCGGACCTGGGGTGACAGGGCCTTCGCAGCAGCCTCCCCCACACTCTGGAGCCCCCTCCCCAGCCACGTCAGATCCACCAACACTCTCACATCATTCAAACAATCCCTCAAAACTCACCTTTTCACTCTTGCCTTCAACTCCTAATCAACTAACCCCTCGCCCTGATTCCTCCTAGCTTAGCACTTTCTACTTTTGTTGTTATTTTGTGTTACTTGCTTGTAAGCGCTTTGAGCACCAGGAAAAGCGCTTTATAAATGTAATGTATTATTATTATTATTAGTGTAGATTTAAAACCCCCTAGTGTCTGGGCCGACCTCACATGGAGGGGCAGAGTGTTCCAGAGCCTGGGGCTAGCCGCTGCAAAGGCTCGGTGCCCTCGGGTTTTGAGCCTGGTCTTGGGCACTATCAGCAGCAGCTGATCAGCCGACCTTAAGGCTCTGGCTGGGGTGTAGCGATGGAGGAGTTCAGCAGCAGCTATATAGGCCGGAGCCAGCCCATTTAGGGCTTTGAAAACAAATAAAAGGATTTTAAAATCAATTCAGAAACGAATTGGAAGCCAGTGCAACGAGGCCAGAATTGGGGTGATGTGGTCACGCTTTTTGTGGCCAGTGAGAAGACGTGCAGCTGCGTTCTGGGGCCTGGTCCATACCCACATATAGAGCCTTGCAATAATCCAACCTTGTGGTTACAAAGGCGTTAATAACCCTTTCTAAGTCTTTACAAAGATCCTAAGCATAGGAACACTTAATGTCTCTTTAACTTTTCATTTTTATGAAAATAAAACATATTTATCTTCTTTATAAATGTGTTTGTAAATCATGCACACACATGTGGAATTACCTTTTATTTATTTGTATTATTTATTTTTGTATTATTTGATTTCAGGCACAAACTTCCCCAGAAGAGAACAAAAAACTCAAATGAATCACTAAAGATTATTTGATTAATGTTTCAAAAGTGTTTGTTTTGAAATACTTTGTGTGCTCACAAACAAAGTAAACATCACAAAAGCCAGTTATATTTTAAAGCTGTAATTAGTGTGGTACAGATGATTAAAATGCTGACTAAACAGCCTGTAATTAACTCCAAACTATATCAAATAAGCCATTAAGGGAACATTTGTCTGGAATAAATTATCTTCACATTTCTGTGGAGCTTTTTGTCAACTAAATGAGAGAAAAATACAGTGAGTTAGCACACGTTCATGGGATTGTGTGTGTGTGTGTGTGTGTGTGTGTGTGTGTGTGTGTGTGTGTGTGTGTGTTGTTACTAAGAATACCACATACTTCTCATTACATCCCCACCAAAACTGAGTGTCAGAGGTTTCTGTATGTTTGTGTGAACGTGTTAGCGCCTCAGTACGAACAGCACTGTTTCTGGGACAGGAATTCCCCCCCCCGAGCCTCGGCCCCCGACCGATTCCTCCTCAGAGTGAGCTTCCCAGTCCTCCCCCAATATTTCTCATGTTAGCTTTAACTGATGAGCTTATTTCCACATTCCTGGGCCCTTAAACAACCTCCACATCGACAAGAAACTGTGCTCATTTCACAATGCTCTCAGGATTTATTCAGAATTTAATGAAAAATGTAGTTGTAAGCCTGAGGGGAATAACCTCCAAACGTCAGCATAGTGTTGGTGTATTCAAGGATACATGCCCATCTGCTTCTTATGAGCCTGTATTCTCATTGTGCTTCATCTCAGGGACCTTCAGGGGGACTTTGGAGTGACATCATGCGGAAGTTGTTCCTGTCACTTCAGCTGTCCCCGACTCCACCCTTACCTCCTGCTAGCTAAAGTCATCATTTCGTTTTCGGAAATATAGGTTTACACATTTTTTATACATTTTGAACTTTAATCATGTGTTCCTCACATCATTGAGGGTTTCAACAGACTTAAAGGAGCGGTATGGAATTCAGTGGGAACACCCATTCTGAAAGTTATCTGGTTAAATGGACAATATCATTGTTTTTTGCTACAAATCTTACACTTAAGAACACTGCACTATTTACTTAGTGAAAGTGAAATGAATCTTCCAAACCACACAACGTTTCAGAACTGAATGAAACTTAACATTATGCACACAAACAGAAGTTTATTCAGGCATAATCCAAAAATGTACTTACCTTTAGAAATCATTGTGATTTTGAATAAGAATGTTTGTAAAATTGTGTGAAGTAAAAATGTAAACCTCAAATGTTCTTAGCTTTAAGCTCTACATGACCCGAGTTAAAGCGGCTTTGTGCTGACTGCGGTTGTTTTCCCTTTGGAGAGAGCGAAACCGCTGCCCTCTGCGTAGCCCACCGATTAAAATTGTTGCTCAAAGATCCAATTATATATAGCTTTAAACTTGATTTCAACTCTGACCTTTTCACCTCAAAGCCAAGCGTCCAACCTGGCATGAGCAAAGAGCAAATCACGATCATTTGAAGGCAGCTTAACACTGAGAATACAAAGGTCCAGGATGACAACACATTGGTTCTACACCAGCACCGGTTTCACCGACCTCTATCACTTATCCAGTTTATTTTCAATACTAGTACTGAAACATCTAGCATAGTGCATTTACTAAACTTTATACTCCATATTTCAACCTTATTCTTGCCATTTTTTTACTTTATTCTTACCGTTTCGACTCTCGCAGTTACCAACCCGTCCGTTATGCTCACCATTCTGTCTTTATTCTTTGAATACAGAATAAAAGCAAAATCTTGCTCTTCTGATCAGTGGCGGCACCAGAGATTTTGCTTTGGGGTAGCTTGACATTTCATAGAGGGTGGTCAAACATTTAGGGTTTCCCATTAATGTACCGGTCGCTACAGTTTAATTTTCAACTGCAACAATCCCCACACGCATATACACAGTGTACCCGCAACTCTTACAATGAAGGCTCGATAATCTATTATCTTTTTTTTTTATAAGTGGGGGGTGGACCTAACCTCCTCTAGGGGGGTCCGGGGGGATGCTCCCCCGGGAAGATTTTTTTTTAAATGTTGAAGTTAAAAGCATCAATCTGGTGCAATTTGAGAGCAAAATTAGGAGTTCTATGGATTCATCTCTCAACACCCATATGAAACAGAACTATTTGCAGATTTACTTTTTCTTTATGGATATTTTACAAATCACTCCCCTTTTAAACTGTATTATTGTTTTACTGTCATATAGTATTTCATACCAGTTTTTCATTTATTCTCTTATTTTTTTATACCTATTAGTGATGGGAATTCCATCTCTTTTCAGTGAGCCGGATCATTTGGCTCGGCTCACCAAGAAGAGCCGGCTCTTTCGGCTCCCAAACGGCTCTCCTTTTTACCACATACCTTTTATAATTAAATCAAATTTAACCCTGTTTTGACAAATGATTTATATGTGTACTACACATATATCACTTAAATTATTCAACACATTCTTTGTACGGAAGTATTCAAAAGTAAAAATTACATTTTTAATATAAATGATTTGCTGTGGCCAAATGTTTGCTTGTAGAACCACGCTACACAAAGCAGATAACAACACCTATACAAACTTTAACATAGATATTTTTTAAAAGGACAGCTATTGTATCGACATTTTAAAATGGTATTTAAAGAAAAAGCCCTAACAAAACAGCAGGGCTCTATTTCAGTATTAACTAAAGAAAAAAAGACAGCAACAGCTGACATCAAATCTTTGCTGAGCCTAAAGATAATCATAAATAAATAACATAATCCATCCATCCATCCATCTGCTCCCGCTTATCCGTGGTCGGGTCGCGGGGGTAGCAGTTCCAGCAGAGAGCCCCAAACTTTCTTTTCCCTGGCGACATCAACCAGCTCTGACTGGGGGATCCCAAGGCGCTCCCAGGCCAGCGAAGAGATATAATCCCTCCACCTGGTCCTAGGTCTACCCCTTGGTCTCTTCCCAGCTGGACGTGCCTGGAACACCTCCCTAGGGAGGCGCCCAGGTGGCATCCTAACTAGGTGCCCGAACCACCTCAACTGGCTTCTTTCGACGCGAAGGAGGAGCGGCTCAACTCCGAGTCCCTCCCTGATGACCGAACTTCTCACCTTATCTCTAAGGGAGACACCAGCCACCCGGCGGAGGAAACCCATCTCGGCCGCTTGTATCCGCGATCTCGTTCTTTCGGTCATGACCCATCCTTCATGACCATAGGTGAGGCAGGGTTTCCACTAGGATTTTTTCTCGCCGGTCAAATGTCCGGGCAGAATTGATTTTACCGGACTAATTTGAAACTTACCGGTCATATTTCAATAATAATAATAATAGTTGTGTAGCAGAGTTTCCGTTAGCAGGTAATTACCGGACTATGAGCAGATATGCTTCAGTTTAAAACTCAGTTCACGGGCTCATTTTTATATTGCTTCAGTTTATAATCGTAACAGATCGAACAATTCTGATTCATTTTTCAATAAATGATTCCACAAACAACATAATTATTACATTCAAACAAACTACTTGTAGTAGATAACGTACATTATTCAGAAGTTTACATCAACTTTGAATAATAACACGGGAGAAACGGATCCTCTCTTTCCCTCTCTCCCTCCCTCTCTCTCCTGACAGCACGTCAGTTTCTCATGCAGCTCCTGCAGCCCGCTAAACAGAGGGCGGGGCTTCAGGTGATTATGCAGAGCTGCGTGTCTCGGTCAGACTCAGCAGCTGATCTGATCTCTCTCTCGCTCCGGTTACACTTCACTCGCGTTTATGTCCATATCGATCAGATCCAGCTCTCCTGATCGGCCTTTATATAGAGCACCGATCAAACTATTAAGAGTGAATATCGGCCGATAATGACCGGCGGCCGATCGATCGGAGCCTCACTAATTATTACCAGACATTTTGACCGTCAGGTTTTGAATTTACCGGTTTTTTATAAATTTTACCAGCTAAAACCGGTAATTACCGGCTAACGGAAACCCTGAGGTGAGGGTAGGAACGAAAATGGCCCGGTAGACAGAGAGCTTTGCCTTCTGGCTCAGCTCCCTTTTCGTCACAACGGTGCGGTAAAGCGACTGCAGTACCGCTCCCGCTGCTCCGGCCCATCTCACGCTCCATTGTTCCCTCACTCGAGAACAAGACCCCGAGATACTTGAACTCCTTCACTTGGGGTAAGGACTCATTCCCTACTTGGAGTGGACAGTCCATCGGTTTCCTGCTGAGAACCATGGCCTCAGATTTGGAGGTGCTGATCCTCATCCCAGCCGCTTCACACTCGGTTGCGAACCGATCCAGTGAGTGCTGAAGGTCGCAGACCGATGCAGCCATCAGAACCACATCATCTGCAAAAAGCAGTGGTGCAATCCTTAGTCCACCGAACTGCAGACCCCCCCCCCCCACGACTACGCCTCGAAATCCGAGAGAAGCAACTCCGGAGAAGAATAGAGTCCAACCCCTATCCAGAAGTAAGGTTCCAGAGCCGACGCTGTGCGTAGAGGTGAGCCCAACCAGATCCAACTGGTACCGCTCCACCTCCCGCACAAGCTCCGGCTCCTTCCCCCCCAGAGAGGTGACGTTCCACGTCCCCAAAGCCAGCTTCTGCCGCCCGGGTCTGGTCTGTCGAGACCCTCCGCTTTCACTGCCACCCTTCTGGCAGCGCACCCGACCCCATCGATGTTTCCCGTAGGTGGTGGGCCCGCGGGACGGAGAAGCGGAGGTGTTGCCCACGTTGCCTTTTCGGGCTGGGCCCGGCCGGGCTCCGTGGCAAGCCCGGCCACCAGACGCTCGCCGACGAGTCCTCCTTCTGGGCCTGGCTCCAGAAGGGGACCCCGGGCTTCCTCCGGGCCGGGTATCCTCACTTCTTGTTCTTGTTTCTTTCACGAGGTCTTTTATAAATAACATAATAGTGAAAATAAATATATTGCAATGCTCAAAACAGCAGCATCCAACCAACCGTCTCTAATACTTGGATATTACATGTCACTGCATGCATGCACGGAGCATCCGTAGCACGGATATCATCATATCATTCCGTCTTCTTGTATTACTTAACAAAAAGAAAACACGCTTGTTCGCGGGCGCAAGCCGGGGAGCGACACATCACTAATAGGCTACCTATAATAATCATATAAACGTGTGCCTCGGAAATACTTGTTTACATTAATCATGACCAAACCGTTTGAGACCCATTGAGATAACTTAGACTAAAGTTAACTATCTAAACACTGAGAGACAACAACAACAACAACAACAACAACAACAACAACGATCTCCATTACAGTGTGCTCTCTCTCTCTTGCTCGCTCGTGTCACACACACACCAAGCCGAGCTTGAATGAAACACAGAGACCCAGACATACTTTTACTGTACTATATTATTTTCGAATCAATAATTTTTCAAATTATGTATTTCACACAGAAAAACAAAAAAAGACATACATTTATTGGAGGTGCTTAGGGAGTGCTGTTGCTAACCTAGGGGGAGCTGCAGCACCCCCTAGTGCCCCCCTGGCGCCGCCTATGCTTCGGATACCATAAGTGTGATATAAAAAGGCGCAATAAAAAAAATACAATTGCCTTTTAGCTGGACACAAATGCCTTTTTATACAACAATAACAGTTGTACAATTGTTCCATTACTTAAAACATATTCATATTGATTTAATCTTATGTGACACTGATTACTGACACTAACACTATTTACTTAAAAGGTAGGGTATAGGTAAGAATGAACGGGCCGGCTAAAACGATTGGTCGTGCTTTTTACAGCGTCACGGCTTCCCATGACGTTTTTTTATGTATTTATTGTCAAAGCATTTAATATATTCATTACTATCGGGATGTTAAGAGCATTCCATGGAATATAACAAAACATGTATCTGAAGTGAATTACCTACCCCACCTTTAAATAAAGCTGCAGAAGATTTTTTGAAGAAAACATAAATCAGTTAAACACATTGTTGGAATTAATAGAAATGTCTCAAGTTGCAAAAATGTTAATAGGTAATATAATCTGGGCGGTCCCTCGTTTCCATGAAAAACGATTTACAGTCATTTCTAGGAGCAGGTTGTCCTGACAATACTGGGAGGGTTTGTTTGCCCCCCACCAGCCGCCAGGCCCCGCCCACAGACAGTGGGCTTCTGAGCTCCAGTCCGCAGCGGACACTTCAGAGCCAGTCACCGGAGGAGTGGAAGTGTTTTCTCCCGCTGTGAGGATGAGTGTCCTGCTGGCTGAGAGCTGCTTCATGTCCGCCATGCAGCCCAACTCCTCCTGCACCGCCTATGTTCTTCCCTCGGACGGTCCCCCCCCGGACCAGCTGGCTCGAGCCCGCCGTGTCCAGGAGCAGGTCCGGATGCGCCTGGCGGAGAAGAAGTCCTCCTCCCTGCCCCGGCTGGACGACTCGCTAGTCGGATCAACAGGTGGAACACATCACGGTAAAACGTTGTTTGAATTCCCAGCTGCTGTTTATCAGTCAGTGAACTGCTGCTGCCATAACATTCAATTATGCAAGGGCAGGGACAGGGTCAGCAGCAGATAAGGAATAGAGAGGCAGGAGTCATCTAGTTTCATGTGAAGAGTTCAATCTGACATTAGGGCTGTGAATGTGGGGATTGACTTCACTGCTGGAATTAAGGCAAAAGCTGCAATCATACATTTTTATATTTCCATTTGGAAAGTGTCTGTGTGTCACACATCATCCATTACAAGTTGTTTTGGTGAAGTGCAAGCAAACTAGGGCGTTCAGTAACTAACTAACTAACTAACGAACTAACTAACTAACTAACTAACTAACTAACTAATGTTTATTTATGATAATTCTGACAATTATTTTTCAATTACTCAAGTTATCGTTTGGGCAATACAATTTCACAAAACTGTCCAAAATATCCATACAGAGGAGGACAACTGTACATTTCGGTATTTGAGAGGCTGAATAAAGCATTTATTGACATGTTTGCATAAACATTTACTTTTAAGATTAATCTCAAAATCGATTTTTCTTCCATCCCTTCACTAATCGATCAGTCAACTTATCGTTGTAGCTTTAAAGCAAACAGTTGCCTATTAACATCCCTAAGACAAAGAGCAGCATTAGTATAAGTTATCAAATGTCGACAACTCCGCATGATGAATGTAAATTGAATATTTACTCTCCTTTTAGCTCTGTTTCGGGGTTGTTGTTGTTGTTTAAGCAGTTCAGTAAAGATAAGCCACTGAAATGTTGGCGTATGGCCAAACATGGCAAACTTCAAAAAGTCAGCTTCATTGTTTTTCGAAAAAGACTGAAATCCCTCCATTTTCCAAAGTTTGAAAAACAATCCTGATGATGTCATCACGGGGTCACCTCACCTTTACAGAAGGTGGCACAATGAGCAGTTGCATTATGGGAAATGTGATGCTTGGACCACCAACCTGTAGAAAAAAGTGGCATACCAATTTGAATGTCATGTATCAAACTGTCTCGAATGAACCGACTGTTACGATATTATGATTCATATAGTGAGGTGTGTGGCGCAGTGGAATAGTGCGTTGGTGTTCGGATCAGGGGAGCACAGGTTCAAACCCCACTGCAGTCAGCACGTCACCCCAAAGGGCTCCTGTGGGGATTGCCCACAGTATTGAGTATGTAAGTTGCTTTGGATAAAAGCGTCTAACAAGTAACATGTAATGTAATATAGTCAAGTACCATCCCACAATTATATGGAGTTTTAAAATAAAAATTCTGTGTCTTTTGAAAATCTTGCTCTGACAGTTGCTTGACTTAAATGTACCAATAGTGATATCTTTTGGTGTATGTATATGAGGTAAGAACAGCTTATCCTATTGTATTGTTCACCTACTACACAGATTTGTGCACGATGAGCGCCACACTATGAGTGTGACATCCTGGTCATTTCCTGTTGTTTTCCTCCCTATGGAAACGTATGACATCACAGGTTCCTGTCAGGATGGTTTTGACTTATAACATGTTAAACAAGTGTGAAGTGTGAAGGTTTCTTATAGAAGCCAGTCAGCGTGAGAAGTTCAGATGATCTACATCTGTCTTATTGCAGGCCTGATCGTGACCTTGCAAAGTCTTTCCAAAGGGAAAATCCATAAAGGAAGGAGAAACCCTCTCTCCTCATCTCCTGTCTGATAACAGTCAGTCTGACCCAACCGGGGGTCAGGATGTTGTCTGAAAGCTGCATGTAATCTTGTGTGAGATATTCTTTCATCAGTGAAATGAATTACAAACCCTAACCCTAACCCCAAGCAAACACTGATAGCTCTTCCTTAGAAATATCCTTTCACAATGGATAAAGGATATATAAGGTCAGTTGGCGGATAGTATAGTTTTAAATGTAAAACTGTACTATCTGCAAGTTTTATGTCACGCAAAATCCTGAATGATCTTCATCACTATGTCAGCTTGGATACAGTCCACCTACAAAGAAATTGCAAACAAAGGAAACAGATGGGGAGGGTTCGTGGAGCGAAATAATGCAAACTTAAACGGAAATGACTGCAAACTCCAGTTAAACAAATTGGAATCTAATGGCGCATTTCCACTACAGGGCCTCGTTCGGTATGGCTAGGCCTCGTTAGGCCTCGTTAGGCCTTGTTAGGACTGGCTCACTTTATGCTGCGTTTCCATTACAGTTTAGTAGCTGGGGCAGTAACTATAGTAACGCAGTGTAGGCGGAGCCGTGACGTCATCTTCAATGAGAACCACAGAAAAACAACACAGCCGTTAGTTGTTAGCACTCAGAGCTCACAGCTCCTCATATCTGTTCAGAAACTAGACAAAAGTGAAACAAGTACAAACCACAGACTGCCTGTGTCATGGAGAATACAGTCGCTGCTTTATTTATGTCTGTTGGTCGTTGTTGTGAGTGTGGACGGTCGGAGCATATACTGCGT
Source organism: Pseudochaenichthys georgianus (assembly GCF_902827115.2). Lineage (NCBI taxonomy): Eukaryota > Metazoa > Chordata > Actinopteri > Perciformes > Channichthyidae > Pseudochaenichthys > Pseudochaenichthys georgianus. The sequence continues at coordinate 7,199,443 of NC_047505.1, read as the reverse complement.
TAGCTTAGCCGATCTCCATTCAGAAAACATGCATTTTAAAAGGGTTGTTCGCCTGCCGTCTGTCTGCAGACTTGTCAAAGCATTAATTCATGGTTTTTACTAACCGGTATCAGTATGTTGTTACTTCGGCATCATTTTGAAACGTGTATTACAATTAGATCACGGTCAAATATGTTCATCTTGTTGTAGTTGTAGCCCCCTTGCCAGCGATTCTCTCTCTAGTTTAGCATACTCAGCCCGACTCAGCCTGGTTGTTGGCCCGGAAAGAACCTCGATTTTATGGGGCCAGAAAACTGTGAAATAGTACCCTCTAGGCTAAGTGGAAACGCAACCAAAAACGGGCCAGGCACGGCATGGCACACTTAAAGCGAGCTCCGCGCTGTAGTGGAAATGCGCCATAAGAGAAAATCCTGTTGAAAGGGAAGCGTAAGTGAGCTGATGTGTTCAATACCCTCCTGAGCTCGTTGACCTTGTGTGTGGAACATTCCTTTCCTATGCGCTTTTCACAGCACCTTATCAGAGGCTATTTTAGACTGTTCTGGACTTCGGCTAATGGGGTCAGGCCTGCTGTCATTGTCTGAATGTTTTATTGGTACTTGGATTTGACGGCACTTGACGGTTGGAAAATAACACTTTTTTTTCTCAGTTATAGCATGTGTGTCTTTCGATTTGTAGATTGTATTGACCTGAGACCTAAACTAAAACATGCTAGATATACAATCAAGAGCTCAAATCCTCAAAGTCTTTAAACCTTGATTTTTCTTGCACCAAAGATTATTCAAAACATTCTTATCAACAACCATTGTGAAAAGAAACTGTTAGATTTACAGTTGAGTGAGATAAGCAGCACAGGGCATACAAAATGTAACCATCCTAAATACCAAGGCCCCTCCAAACTCTCCATCCACTTTCAAACTTTCAGTTGTCTGTCCAGATCAAGACATTTCGACAATCATTGGTCGGATTGACATGAAAATGGCCCCTCATACCAATGACAAATCAAAATATCCCCCCTGATCAGTCCAACACATCCACAGCCATAGGTAGTGATGGCAGTTTGACACTGAAGCTTCGATACGGGCTTCAAACCCTGGTTTCCCTATTCCATAGAAGCAGTGCTTCGAAGCTTGCTTCAAATCACGTGACATATGACGTCAGAAGCAGCAACTGCTTCATTTCCTGAATGAATCAACTCACTGGTTCGCCGTCCAATGATTCAATGCACTGCCTCGTCTCGATTCTGACAGGTGACAGGTTGAAACAGTTTCGAATTTGAACACTTCAACACTTAATAACCGCTCTAAACAATGCGCAATGTGTGGGTTGTTGTAGTAGTTTGCGTTGTTGTTGGTATTGCATTTGTATTAGATCATTATAGAGCAAGCTAGGAAGAAAGATAGGTCGTTGTGAACAAAAAGACAATTATTACTATTAAAAAAAGTTAGTAGTTTAATGCGACGTCCTCCGCGCAACTGGTTCAAATCCTGGAATGGATGAACTTTTAATCATTGGCCGCTTGTCAACTTTATTACTATAACTGATAAAAAATAAAAAGAATAATTACCTCAATAAAGATCTTTGAGTGTTCCCCATCCCACATAATCACCCCTGCCATAATTACACAAGCACACCCAACCAATGCCACATTTTCCAGCACTGTCTTCTCAATAACCCAATACACACAATTATCAATCTTTAATTGCAAATAGAACATGATATTCAGTCTTAGTGTGTGTGTGCATCGAATATTTTTCAAGGCAAAGCTACGTTAAACCCACTGCAGCCTTGCACTTCGCCAGGAGAGGTCGCTGTAACTGAAGCTTCGAGAAATGAACCTATTTCCGACACAATTGTCCAAGTGGTTCGATGCTTCAGCTTCATTGCCATCACTAGCCCGTAGGCAGCCCTGAAGAAGTTGCAAGGGTATAAATCTGGGCGCTCAAACTAAACTGCTCCACTTCTTTGCGTGGGATTGACCATTTATTACAAAACACGGGTGAATAATACAATCCAGTACCCAGTGTAAGTGAGATCATGATTGATATTGTGGTGGGATTTGTGATTGAATGCAGTTTAAAATTGCGTTCAAAAGTTGCAGTAAACTGACAATTTTGCTTCTCGCCTCCCTGACTCCCTGTCCATGCAAAACCCAAGTGATCACTCGGGTTATTACCACTACCAACTCCGCCCCAAGCTCCAGTGTAGGCCCACAACCAAGAATAAGTGAAAAAAATAGCACATAATAAATACAAATCACAGAAACCTTACCTTTGGGCCCTACACATATTGTCATGAAAATGAATGCACATCCATTCACACCAGAAGATGAACCATCTCTAATTAGCTTTTTTTAACAGTCAGGGTAAGATAGTGATAAATGTATGTTTCGAAATATGTCAAAATGTTGCTTTAACTTTCTGAACTCAGTTAGATGATGAGGTTTAAACCGCTCTCATGTGTGCTCACTAATTATAAAGCTAGCAGTTAGAGTGGCCAGAAAAGTTCCCGACTGCAAATCTGAACCAAAGGAAAGTCATATGATCTAAACAGACAAACCTTTAAGACCCAACGACTGTCAATGGGTTGTTTGTTTCGTCACACATGTGTGCATTTTTTGGAATAAATCATGTTGCAGAGAGTGATAGGACTTTTGTAAGGGCTTAAGACTTGTTTTGGAGACCAAGGTGTTGGATATCATGGGACAAGAACTAAAGATTTATTAGAATTTTGCGACAAAGCTGGATTGAGAAAACTCAGTGTTGATAAAGGCTGGGTTGGGTACCACGACCCAATAATTGCTCATTTGGAATGAGAGGAGCTGCACACATTCCATACGCAATAAATACATAAATCACTGGGAGGCTTCTCGTTTTTCAGAAGCAGAAAACGCTATCATCTGAGTTCAATTATAGTCATAACACTTTGAGAGAGGAGTTGATTCAAACTAAATTTTAAATAACTCCCATATTCTGGCTTTCTCATGGCATGCAAGTTTATTTTTCTTCAAACACAGTTACTATTAGCCTACTTCTCACCTTTGGACTATGGAGCTATTTGTATTTTTCCCTATTTCTAAATTGAGACTATGAATATGATTCATAGACCTTTAGTCAAGAGCTTCCCTAAGACATATTTAGGGTAAAATGGAGACAACGCCAGATTGCACTGCAGCTCAAGTACGCCCAGAGAAAGTATATCTGCTCTGATGGGCTTGCCAATAATACATCCATAATCTCTGCAAATGTTATAGTTGTTTTCTTAAATAAAAAGTGACAGAAACTAAAAAAGGACTTTTACTCGTTCCCAATGCTGCATGTGAGGCTGCTTTTTGGAGACTATAGCATGCAATGGCTGGTAGGCGATCATCTTTCTAGTTGTTCTTTTAACTGATTTTTATTGAGTTGAAAATAATACGTTAAAGGTGGGGTAGGTAATTTGGGAGAAACCAGCTGGAGTGCGCTAGAATTTGAAAATACACAGCCGGAAAAAATCTGCCACTTCTTTACAGAGCCCCTCCTCCAACACACACGAACGCGCACATGACCAATGAGGGCACGAGATAAGTTTGTGCACAGAGTTATTTTAGCCGGGCCGGCTCAGATGATTGGTCGTGCTTTTTACAGTACTACGGCTTCCACAGATGATATTCATTGCTATCGGATGTTAAGAGCATTCCATGGAATATAACAAAAAGTGTATCTCGAGCCGGTTTCTCAAACGTACCTACCCTACCTTTAAATGATCAACAGTTGAATAAACTAGAGAATGCAATTCCTGAAGAAATTGCTAGTGGGACTGCTTTAAACTGACGCTAAAACTGCTATGCTGAAATGTAATGTGTAAGAAGAAAGTGAAGAATTTAGATTGAAATGATACATGAACACTGGGGGCTTGAATGTGTGATGAGAGAAGAAAAGAAAGTAAAAAGGCTTGGAAAAGCAGCAGAATATTTGAACTGCAAACTTCTGAACTAACTTGATGGTGAATGATCTGTCGCCATGGAAACGCTACCCAGTGTGAGAAAAATTTTAGAGAGTACTTGTCCATGGACAAGTGAGTTTGGCAATTTACTTGTCCGAATACATTCTTCACTTGTCCAGAATGGACAAAAATTGGGGCCACTGGAAATCTTCTTCGTCATCGTATTTTACACTTTCCCACGGTTTTTACAACACCGCTAACGTAAGTGAGCGGTAAGATGTTACTGCATCACACATAGGGATGGGTATCGTTTGGATTTTAACGATTCCGGTTCTGCTTTTCGATTCCGGTTATTTTCGGTTCTCGATTCCGGTTCTTTGAGAGGGTAAATAAGTCCCATGACAAACTGGGAGAAAAATATATTTATGAAAACATTAAGTCAAATCTGTATTCCTATTTACAAATCACTTCATACTGTTGAATTTCTTACGGTTATTGAATACAATTATATAAAAATAATCTCTGCATTATTTAGTTAGTTCTAAGTGGTGCAGTTTAAGAATGTACAATTGGCCCAGTCTCCTCTGATGTTACACTGCAACCTGTGTGAGACAGAGTCCAACCACACATCTCCAACACATAGGCCTAATAATAATAATAATAATAATAATAATAATAAATTATTATTATCTCAAAAAGAGAGATGCTAACAAATAATCTAGGAAGTTTAACCACTTGGATTAAACCGGAGGTGACAAGTCTCGGTGTCATCCTGGACTCAGATTTGAACTTTAACGCCCATTTAAACAAAGTGACCAAAATAGCTTTCTTTCATCTCAGAAACATAGCGAAGTTAAGACCATTCATAAATCACAATGATGCAGAGAAGATAATTCATGCTTTTATATCTAGCCGACTGCAATGCACTATTCACTGGTCTCCCCAAGAAAGCTAGACTCCAGCTCATTCAAAACTCTGCAGCTAGACTACTGACGAATACCAAAAGGAGGGAACACGTTAGTCCTGTCTCAGCTACTCTACACTGGCTTCCTGTAACTTTCAGAACTGATTTGAAGGTGCTTCTCCTTACATACAAAGCTCTAAATGGACAAGGACCCAGCTACATTGCTGACTCTCTAATAAACTACACACCCGCCAGAACACTGCGATCATCAGATGCAGGTCTATTAGAGGTCACCAGAAAGAGTCATAAGAAGATCGGTGATGCAGCCTTTGTAAACCACGTTACCCAACAATATTAGGGAAGCCAATACATTAGGCATTTTTAAAAGGCAGCTTAAAACCTATCTTTACCAAAGCATTTTTACACTATTATACTGCACTATTCCCTGTGATTGACATTGCACTATTTCTCTATGTTTTATTCCCTCCACTTTTTGCTCTTGCTGCTTGTTTTACACTGATTTGATGTCTTGTTTTTTACTGATGTAAAGCACTTTGAACTGCAATCCCCTGCATGAAAGGTGCTATAGAAATAAAGTTATTATTATTATTATTATATTATAGCCTATAGGCCTAGCGCTTTCTACAACTCAAAGCGCATACACATGTCCTGCAATACACATGCTGCAGCTGCCCAGCTAATCACTGTTTGTAAAAGTAAATAAATAGTATTTTCATTTCAATAATGTACTTTCTATACCCTGCTTCATAAACAATACTAACATGACATCCCTGTGCTCCTCCGAGTCTGGGGGTCCGGGGATGTGAGGACAGCGCGAGGACAGACAGGGAGGCTGCTTCACTTCATAAAGGAAATGGCGGTCAATATTAACGACACAGGAGCTAAAACGCTTAATAACCTTCATTACGTGTTAGAAAGAACATAAGAAAGTTTGACAACGATGAGGCTGTTAAACGGCAGCGGATCCGCTGTGTGTAGAAAGAGAGAGATAGAGAGACGCTGAGCTGCAACGTGCAGCGATCAGCTGATACGGAGCATAGAAAGAGAGAGCTGCGGTCCGCGGGGCTCCGCCTCCTGTCCTCACAACTCTTATTAATCCCGGTACCGGACAATTGTTATTTGTTCCTACTCGAAACCGAATTTTGCTTCCCAACCCTGCCACTGTGCTACACTTCCCACCCCGCTCCGCCCCGCCCCCGTCTAACTGTACAGAAAACGGCGAGATGCATTTCCTTATGAATCGACAAGCAGAACCGAAACTAACATTTCTAAACGAACAATGGCGGACACAGACAATTTGCGAATGAGTTCTGCCTTTTGTAAACTGAATTTATCAATAATTTGTCAATAAATCGGGGCGAAAAACGTCACTTGTCCACCGGACAAGTCAATTAAAAGATCTACTTGTCCGATATTGTAAATAACACGTCCCGGACGGTGGGACGTGTACTTTTTCGCACACTGCTACCATAGAAACGGCATATGGTGAGATCTCAGATTTGGCATAGAGCTGTTGAGGCATGGACCGGTGATAAACAAGTGAAGATTGGGGGACGATTGGACCGTGTCCATTGGGCTTACAGCGACATCCTGTTTCATGGTGAGTTGTCTGTCGCCATGGCAACGGCATTTGATGACACCCCATACTACGCTTAGATGCGTTGATGGCTGCATCGTTACCAAACCTGTGAAGTTTTGGGGCGTTTGGAGCAGTTTCACTGAAGTTATGAGAAAACCGTGTTTCAAGGCGAGCATTGTGTTGCCATGGTAACGGCATTTGAAGACATCTCAAAACTGTCCCGTAAATGTCTTCACGGCTGGACTGTTAGCACACATGTGAAGCAGGGTTTCCGCTAGGATTTTTTCTCGCCGGTCAAATGTCCGGGCAGAATTTATTTTACCGGACAAATTTGAAACTTACCGGTCATATTTCAATAATAATAATAAGAGTTGTGTAGCAGAGTTTCCGTAAGCAGGTAATTTACCGGACTATGAGCGGATATGCTGATGTTTAAAACTCAGTTCACGGGGCTCATTTTTATATTGCTTCAGTTTATAATCGTAACAGATCGAAAAGATTCAGATTAATTTTTCAATAAATGATTCCACAAACAACAAAAACATAATTATTACATTCAAACAAACTACTTGTAGTAGATAACGTACATTATTCAGAAGTTTACATCAACTTTGAATAATAACACAACGGAGAAACGGAGCCTTCTTTTCCCCTCTCTCTCTCCTCACAGCCCGTCAGTTTCTCATGCAGCTCCTGCAGCTTGCTAAACAGAGGGCGGGGCTTCAGGTGATTATGCAGAGCTGCGTGTCTCGGTCAGACTCAGCAGCCGATCTGATCTCTCTCTCGCGTCCGGTTCCACTTCACTCGCGTTTATGTCCATATCGATCAGATCCAGCTCTCCTGATCGGCCTTTATAGAGAGCACCGATCAAACTATTAAGAGTGAATATCGGCCGATAATGACCGGCGGCCGATCTATCGGAGCCTCCCTAATTATTACCAGACATTTTGACCGTCAGGTTTTGAATTTACCGGTTTTTTATCAATTGTACCAGCTAAAAACCGGTAATTACCGGCTAACGGAAACCCTGATGTGAAGTTTGAGCACTTTTTGAACATTTTCATACGAGTTATAGCGACATCATGTTTTATGGCGAGGGATGCGTTTCCATAGAAACGGCATATGGTGAGATCTCAGATTTGGCATAGAGCTGTTGAGGCATGGACCGGTGATAAACAAGTGAAGATTGGGGGACGATTGGACCGTGTCCATTGGGCTTACAGCGACATCCTGTTTCATGGCGAGTTGTCTGTCGCCATGGCAACGGCATTTGATGACACCCCATACTACGCTTAGATGCGTTGATGGCTGCATCGTTAACAAACCTGTGAAGTTTTGGGCTGTTTTCACTGAAGTTATGAGAAAACCGTGTTTTATTACATTACTCTCTCTCTCTCTCTCTCTTCTCTCTCTCTCTCTCTCTCTTCGGCATATGATGATGACACCCCATAATTGTAGAGCTGTTGAGGGCAGGACCTTTAACCTTTATCTGAAGTCTGCTGCTCTGAGCATGTCAGTTGGAGTGATGACATCATCGTGTTCCATGAGACAGGTGTTTATATTTGAGCTAACGAGGTGTGCAGAGATCAAAGGTTTCCATTGTTCTGAATGAGAGATAAACCTCTTACATGTGAACGTTTTGTGGAAGAACCGTAACAGATATCTGTGACATTTCAAAACGTGAAGCATGTCAAGGATGTTGAGTATCTGAAGTGTGCTTTTTGTGTACTTTCGGGTTAATAATGTGGCCTTTTTGGCAGTTTAACTAAAGGTGTGCGGCTGCTACCGTGAGGAAATATCAGCCTGAAATTACAATGTGGTTTAATGGAGGAATGTTGAATATTTGTGTCACTTCATGCCCTCAAGAGGCATTTAGTTTAATTGTTTTAAACTGTTCAAGCTACGAGATGTTTTCCTATGTTTTTATGATAAATTATGTCTCAGGAATGTAGGGAATTATGGCAGTTTTAAAATAATATATGAAGGCAAATCGCAAGATTTTCTACCCTCTAGCTGTGACATCACGCACTCTAGGTAATGTTAAAATGTGAAGAAAACCTCTAAAACAAGGTCTGAACAAATGTTAATATCTCTAAAAGTAAGAATCAGATTTAAAAGTTGTTTTACACGAATAATGTCAGAAAGATGTGTAACATTTTAAAGTTGGAATGAGGTTTCTGAGTGAAAGTATGAATGAACAGTTAGCAGTTTGTTGAAGTCTGAAGATTTTCTCCATTGACTTCAATGTTAAAAATGTGATGTATTATGGGATGTATCTCTGGAATTATGAAAGTTATGAATGAGAAAAGTAATATCCATCGATTCCCAACCGAGCTGAACGTTTTGATGTTTGAACGGAGTTTCTGCGATGTTCAATGCGGGAGGAGAAGCGCGGCAAAATACCGGCGGAATAATAAACTTTTCGTCCGTAGACTAACAGTTAGTTGGAATGCTGTTAACAGCACTAAAATATATACAGCTATAGAATATGAAGGGTTTAGGTAAAATACCTCTCAAATTGTATATTGCATGATTATAGAAATAGTCAGACAAAATCCATGTTACACTTGTGTGTTGTTATGGAACTCATATTTGCAACTTGGTATTGTCTTTTAACACCAAAAGCTTATGGTAACAGAACAAAATGGTGTATATGATAGTAGACAAACGTAGAAATTAGATATCTGACTTAATGCATTCATGGCCTTCCCAGAGTTAGAAGAGCCTTCACATCTAATATTGCACATTTACTAGCGACATTAAATGATTAACAACCAGAAACAACATATTCCATGATTCTAAGCAAACATCACTTAAATGGCACACAGTTGACATGGCCAGTGGTAAAATGCGTAGGCTTACATTCTAACCCTAACCCTAACCCTTTACCCGCCTTCAATCACAAATCCCAACACAATATCAATCATAATCTAACTTCCACTAATGGTACTGGATTGACTTATGGTTGGACAATATTTCCTAGCTTTATATAGTTAAAAGTGTTTCGCCAAGTAGTGTCCAATACTTTGAATTGTGGTTCAAAGTATGGATTCTTCTTCTTCCATCCCTTCATAATGAGCCAAAGTTGCGTCACACCATCTCATAGCTCCTCCTGCTCGCAATGGTTTTGGGATCATAGATGCACAGCATGGCCCCTGGGACCTCTTGGCCCTGTGTTGGTCTCCTGTCGTAGTGATCGTCAGTGGAGAGAAATGTCAATATGTAGATACTCTTCAGTGCTCTTCCTTTCAGGTTTCCCCAACAGAGACTGCAGGGACTTTGAACCATTGATTAATAATTACCTCGAAGGAGAGAGAACAGTGGACCATTCCTTTGAAAATGGCTGCATTAAATGTAATGTAAACGGCTAATTGTATACAGGAAGCTCTGCATTGTAACCCTTGATAAGAGAGGTTTTATGTCAATGTTTTACGTTGTCTGTGTTTCCCTTGCTGTGTGATAAGAGATCCAGGTGACATATGCTGTGTGTGTGTTGTCCCGGTGGTCGAGTGTGAGCATACCTCCCCCCAACCCTGACCTGGTGATGCATATGTTCAGACATGTAGGCCAGCCCCCCCACCCCCTGCAGCATCTCCTCCCTACTTCCTCCGGTCCTTACGTCTCATACGTTCCTAAAGAGGCCCTATTATGCTTTTGGGGTTCCCCTCTCCTGTAGTGTGTCCTATAGGTTTGTGTGCATGCCTGAAACGCCTCCATAGCACTCCTTCGTTTACTTATGAGCATAGGGAAATCATTATGTAACACTTGCGCTTCTGTTTACATTGTACGTGATAGGCTAAGGGACAGGACACAGAGGGTGAAAAGAGGAGCTGTAGCCAAGACAAATAAAGAGCTTTTTGAACATTAAAGCATGGAGACATGTCCCAGTGGAGACATGTCCCAGTGGAGACACTGAATGCTGATATGAACCTGCATATGAGCTGAGAATGACATACGGCTCCTTTAGCCAAACTGTTTAATGACTTCATAATGCCAACGTCTTAAGACACTGCAATGAGTGTTATGTTAAACTTTATAGGCTTTATTGTATGATGAGCTGGTAACGTAATCATTTCTTAAGGTCATGTTAATATATTGTACGATAATATAAAAATGATCAATCATCGTGAATGCACAACCGATTCCACTTGGCCAGGTTTCACCCCGTCCGTGTCCCCCTTTGAACTCGGCCTCTTTCTTCAATGCACGGATGGCCTGAACACATCTTCAAATGCCTTGAGTGAGACTTGCATTTTATAAACTGACCTGAGCTCCCTCCTGCCCTCCGGGGCCTTGACCGTGTCCATGTTGATTGCTGGTGTAAATAATCGACATAAATAGTTTGTTAGTTACTTTTCCTTTCAGGCATTGGGCTCACAGGGTTAACCCAGACACATATATGTAATATATTGGAGAGATGCTGTTGGTACGTTTCAGAACATGTGGTCGTGTTGTTCTCTCCAGGCCGCTCACAGGCAGGTTCTGATCAAAGTGCTTCCAGCTGCTTTACAGATAAGCTGCAGGGCGTGGACGGGAAGACGCTGTGTGTGGAGGAAGACCTTCACTAGAATGTCCCATTTTCTTTGTTCTACAGACACATGTGATCTGCTCACACACACACACACACACACACACACACACACACCCACACACACACACACACACACACACACACACACACACACAACCACACACACCACACACACACAACACACACACACACACACAACACACACACGCATACACACACAAGCATACACACACACACACACACACACACACACACACCACACACACACACACACACACACACGCATACACACACACACCAACATACCTTTCTGCTCACGCAGCCTTTCTTCCGTCTTTTTAAGTCAAAAGAATAGCCCCCGCTCTTATCCCTCAGTGCCACTCAGTGCCACTCTGAGGAGGCATTCTGAATATGAATATCTGTTTTCGACACAGTTGCATAATGAGGAAAAACACTTACATTTGTTTTCTTCTTCTCTTTTCCTAGACTTCTATCATCCTGAGGCAAAGAGCTTTTCACACACCCTTGGTTTCAGTTCCAGGTCCATGGTACACACCCAGTCGCGTCATGGCTGTGAGTATGAACACTATGATGCATGCGAGAAAACATCTCAAGAGCTGTCCGGCACCAGTGAGCGAGAAGCTCTGCAGCTTTGGGATACTTTGGGAGTAGCTCAGGTCGAAGACAGGAAACACAAGCAACTGCTGTTTCATTCAAATTGTACAATCTTTAACTAGAATCAATCAATTCTTTGTTGTTGTGTTCCTCTGTGTTTTCTGTATCTATTTCCTGTGTCGAAGGGACTAGTAGCTAACCCACATTGTGAAAGTAGTCCAGTATAAAATCAGAACACTTGCTAAACAGGATGGAATTTTAGACAGTTTAGTCCACTAAAAGTCCGATTTGTATTAGTGTCTGACCATTTTGCACAATGCATCCTGCAGAACATGTTTCCTTTACCTTTCCTCTGTTTGCTATTGTGTCACGTGACCTGTTGCCAGAACACAAGGATGGAAACGTGAGAGTAAGAGAGACTACCATTTGATGTGAGATTTGTTGCTTTGGAGCACAACAAGCTCAGCTTCGTGTTATTTAAAGTATTGAATTGTCTCGGTGAATATTGAGCTGATTAATATAATGTGGATGGGTATGCGATCAACACTTCTCCTTCAGTGAGACTTTGTAAGACAACAACCAATGTGCAGAACAAGCTAAAGTTAAAGAAAACATTTGATTTGTTCTGGTCTTTAAGTTAAATAATGTCGGACACAATGAATGTATTTTATCGAACATACATTAATGATTTGGCATCTCCCAATGGGATTATCTGAGCAGCCATTTTCGTGGCTACAGTGCTATTCCTAAATGTTGGATCAAAATGGTTGCCCCCATGACACACTGACACACACACATCCAGGGTCAGCCTTGTAACTCTTGGTACTGTAGTCTCCAAGCCAAACATGTGTTGTGACTTTTGTGTAAAGTCTCGCAGTCAAAATATACAGGTCACAAAGCAAGGCCCTCTGGTTCGAGGGAGCTCTCACCAATTGAGATCTTCTCTGATGCCAGGATGTCCCAGTCCGCGTCCCCAGATTCATTATGTTGTGTTTGTGACATGGAGTGTCTGAACGCCTAGCCAGACTCGTGTGTTGAGCAGTTCTGTGTTTTGTGTTGACTGAAAAAGGGGCCAAACACCCAAAGTAAGGCATCATTAGGATATTGCTGAGGTCCCTGAGAGAACGCTTGAGTTGAGTTAGGCAGCTGCCCTCACATGACCTCGGTGTCCTCAGTGTTAGCGATGACTCTGCTGAGAAATGTTAGCCGCCACATCGCGAAGTCTGACAACATGACACCCGCGGGAGAGTTAATTAGTTGTAGAGGAAGTAGCAAAAAACTGTAAAATGATAAACCACGTGTTGTAACCAACAACCAACAGCTTCCACACAGACTGGTTTAACTCCGACCCACTGCCCTGGCTGCTGGGAGCAGGTTTCCTGGAGGGGTATCGGCAGCATTGTGCTCAGTTTCCCCTCCAAAGAAAGCCATTTAAATGTATACATTAATATAAATTCCCCACTTCTTGTACATAATTCAGTGGGTTTTAAGATGCCACACACACACATGCACGCACGCACGCGCACACACACACACACACACACACACACACACCACACACACACACACACACACACACACACACACACTGGATGGCAATGAGCCAATGTTGAGTATGAAAAAGGTTTCCTCTCAGGTCTAATTGTCCAACTTCGCCGCCCACATTCAGAACAATGTGAAGGCAGGAGGAACATGTAAACCGGAAGGTGGAACAATGCTCAGCAGCAGCCGTGAGCTTCCTGCAGCTTACGGGCGCAGGCTTTCACAAAGCAGAGAGGAAGAGCTGCCCAATGGAGCCTCTGAGGTTCAGTGTTAGTCGCCTCAAGCATCTGAGAAAAGAAGATTGTAGAAATACCTTCTCTCCTTGGCTGTACTTTAATAACTTCTCCACCACTCGTGTTGCAGTACTGAGGAAGTTCCCTGAGCTTTTAAAAGAGATGTTTAGGCTGGGTGCCAGTTTGAGTTACCTTACGTTTGGTACTATGTAGGTTTGTGTGGGCTCAATAATGAAAATGTCACATTAAAAGCGCTTGAGTGTTAATTGTTACCAGTGAATGTGTCCTCTAGTGATCGGACAGGAGAAGGTTTTATCGTAGAGCACGATTAGAAAAACTTACAATAACTTATACTGTAGTGAATTTCCATCATTTATTGTTATTGGGAATATTAGGTCTTAAATATCTTTACAGGACTGACTTGAAAAGATGTCTAGCTCGGTATCATGGTACAAACATGAGAAATATAGTCTGATTAAAGTAATACTATTATTATGTTAGCAAAAAGCATACCAATACAATATGCTATTTCTGAAGTGCCCGTCCTCCATTGTTACTTAACTACCCGTGGGGCAGCTCGGATACAGCAACAGACTTTCACGCGCATCGTGCTCTGGATCTGGTTCGGACTAACACTCATGCAACAAATATGAAACATCTCTGTATTCTGGGAGGTGTGTGGCGCAGTGGGTTGAGCGTTGGTGTTGGGGTCAGGGGGGCACAGGTTCAAACCCCACTGCAGTCAGCATGTCGTTCACACTTCACCCCACATAGCTCCTGTGGGGATTGCCCACAGTATGTGAGTCGCTTTGGATAAAAGCATGTCATGTATTCTGGGAAGAAAATGTTGTTGTTTGCAGTCACTTATTTTTGACATATTAAAAAGGTGTAGTCATGGCAACCAAAGGTCAAGAATTGATCATTTCATTTCACGGTGGTCAACAGCAACCTGGCAGCCGTTTCTGTCTCGATGTGAAGTTACATTCATAATGTGTCCTTTCATCTTCGCCTTCTGCAGTGCTGCTTCTGACCCCCCTCTCTCTCAGATGCCCACCGCCCCCCTGCGCTCCTCGGGGGTGTCGGCCCGCTCGGCGGTGGAGAGCGGCTCGCTGAGCCACCGGGGGGGCAGCGTGGTGCAGAGCAGCTTCCTGGCCTCTCACAGCAGGAACACTCGCTCCAAGTCCCTGTGCCAAGCAGACCTGGAGACCCTCCACCTCTCTGTGCCCGCTCCCCCAGAGAGCCCCTGCTACTCCATCTCTATGCCCCCCTCCGGCACCCTCAGGCGCAGCCTCAGCGGGACCCTGGCCCAGGACAAGGGCCTCTTTCAGCAGGAGGCGGAGCTACCCTCTCAGTACACCTATAAAGGCCCCTCCCACCGCACCATCAGCCGCATCACCAACCGCCAGCAGCACAGCCAGCAGCAGAGCGCCGCCTTCGGACAGGAGGGCTGGGGAGGGACCGGCAGGGGCGTCCCCACGGCAGGGGACGGCTGGGGGACGCAGTGGCAGCAGCATGTGTCCAGGGCCAACCATGTCTCAGGGAACGGGCTGTACCTGGCCCCCATCCGCCGGACCGCCTCCACCCACAGCGTGAGGAGTGTGGGGAGGGGAGTGGACATCCTGGATGGAGCGTCCATACACAGCAACGACCCTCTGGAGGAGTGAGACACCTTCTTTATTCACAGTACACACCCTCTGGAGGAGTGAGACACCTTCTTTATTCACAGTACACACCCTCTGGAGGAGTGAGACACCTTCTTTATTCACAGTACACACCCTCTGGGCCCATTCTGGGTCCGCTGTACATGTTGCTCTAAGAGTAGGCCCGTAAAGATAATTATCATTATTATAACCTGTGTGTGTGTGTGTGTGTGTGTGGTGTGTGTGTGTGTGTGTGGGTGTGTGTGTGTGTGTGTGGTGTGTGTGTGTGTGTGTGTGTGTGGTGTGTGGTGTGTGTGTGTGTGTGTGTGTGTGTGTGTGTGTGTGTGTGTGTGTGTGTGTGTGTGTGGCGTGGTGTGTGTGTGTAGTATGCGGGGTATGGATATGCCTACAGCTGTCCGATATTTGTTGGAGTCAGATGCTGGCCTGCAAGTTCTGGGAGCCGCGTACATACAACACCAGTGTTACCATAGCAACGATGCCAAAAACCAGGTAGAGCGCTTACACCTGCAAAATAATACTGCACCATGAAATGCATTAAAATGTCAGTGAGTGAAGTCATTATTAGGGTGCTTGATCTTAAAAGAGAAAAAAGGCTTTTAATTTAGTTTAGAATATTGCTGTAAAGCATTATGAATATTACAGTGCTTTTGACTATAACTGTAGTTCCTCTCCTCTCTCGCCCCCCCCCTCCTCAGGTCCGTGCTCTGCATGGCGTTCTGGCTCTGGTGCAGCTGTTCGGCAGTGACAACCAGGAAGTGCAGCGTTACGCCACGGGCGCCGTGAGGAACCTGATCTACGAGAACGCGGACAACAAGGCGGCGCTGATAGACGCCGGAGGAGTTCTGAGTCTGGTCAACATGCTGAGCAAACCTGACGAGGAGCTGCAGAAGACCATCACAGGTACTGAAGAGTGCTGATCCACTATCCGGGTCCACAGGAGTCAAGTAGAACCTTCTCTCCGGGGTCCACTGTGGACCCTGATCCAAGGCGACTGTAGACTGTCCAGGGGTCAATGGAGACCATCCAAACATTCTGAATGCCTTCCTTTTACGTTGTGATGGTCATCTATGGGGATTATTTGATTAAAAACACACATTTAAAATAATTAGGAAATAAAAAATGGTGTACTGCATATGTGATATTTTTTTTGCCATATAATAGTTTAATAATGTATTAGTTGGAATTCCCATTTGAACGCCTGTGTAATATTGCTGTAAAAAGACTCCCAGATGCATTTATTTGATTCCTTGTGCAAAAACTGCCTTTTTCAAGATTACATTTAAACGAATCACAATAATGTTATAATCTAATATAATATTTGTTCTGAACAAAGTTTGAAGTCATCATGATGTAACTCAATCCTAATCCTAAAGGTTAGTGTTAGAAAAAATATCACTCAACACCGGTTTGAGATTCAGGTACTAATTTGTTCTAGCAAGAAGGAGTTAAATCACACACAGGACTGTGGGTCCACTCACACACATTACATTTCATTTAGCTGACGCTTTTATCCAAAGTGACTTACAGGGACATCCTCCCTGGAGTAACTAAGGGCTAAGTGCCTTACAGGGACATTCTCCCTGGAGTAACTAAGGGCTAAGTAACTAAGGGCTTGAGTAAGGCACTTAACTAAGGGCTAAGTGCCTTACTCAAGGGCACACTAGTGGTGGTGTTCCAGGCGGGATTTGAACTCACAACCATCTGATCTTCAGCGCACCTCACTACCCATTTGACCAGTGCTTCTCAAAGTGTGGTCCGCGGACCACTGGTGGTCCATGAGCACCCCCTAGTGGTCCGTGAGTATATTGGTAACATTTCACATTTGAAATAAATACATTTAAGTTTTCCACACTCTCGTGAGAATATCTCCGCAATGCAACGAGCTTAAGTTTCACATTATATTGCATGATAAAGCCCAGGGCAACACCTTCGTCACACATGTTGTCACTTGTTTTTACCATTTTCAGGCGATTTATAATCTGTTCTAGAAAAACGATGTGTTTTGGGATATTTGTGGAATTAGGTGGTCCGCGAGTGTAGTTTTTTTTATTGGTGAAGTGGTCCTTGGTATGAAACAGTTTGAGAAACACTGCATTAGACCACATGAGGTATGCTGCTCAAAGAAACAGGAAATCACATCAAGCTTATATAGTCCCACTCTTGGTCGTAAATCGGTTTCGTGTCGGCAGGTATTCCCATTTACGATGATGTTGCTCTTTGCCCCCTCAAAGGGTGGAAGACAAGAGGAGGTGTCTTCCCGTCTGAAGATAAACAAAGTGAACGATGCCCTGCCTCCTCCTATCTAAAGAGGAGGCAGCTGCAAGGTCAGACACAGCACCACCAGTTGTTAGATAGCATAGGAAAACCAAGGTCACTTGTATTTCCCCAACAGTTAGCCGTTAGCTTCTTGCCGCCCACTGTCACATCATCCGGGTGTCCCATCTTTTATTTGACAGATTAAGGTCTGAACGCAGAAAGCAGAATGAAGAGGTGGTTTGTTGTGTCCTCAGGCGTCCTGTGGAATCTGTCCTCCAGAGACAACCTGAAGGAGAAGCTGTCCAAAGAGGCGTTATCAGAGCTGACGGAGAAGGTTCTGGTCCCTCTGTGCAGCAGGCTGCCTCTGAGCCCGTCTGAGAGAGACGTCTTCTACAACACCAGCGGCTGCCTCAGGTCTGTCCACTCGCTGCCTGCCCCGTCTTTTCTTTTGAACGGAGAGACTTAATGTCATTATACCAAAAGTTTCAATGTGTCACTTTTGCAAGTTAGTACTATACACAAAGTACATCTAAGGCTGATGGGAAAGTCATGTTTTGCCTTAATCTGTTCTTAGTTAAGGGAAGAAAAAGTAAATGTTACATGGGAACTCAGAGAAGAACCAAACTGCAGTTTATCGGTGACTCTGCTCTTCCTGCTGTACGGACACTTTGCAAGGGTTGTGTTTCGGGTCTGAAACACAAATATTAACTATATGGGTTTCCTCCTTTTTACAAAACCAAATGACAATGAGATTGCCAAATAATATGAAGTCAAGTTCATATAGACCTCGTTCTTAATTTCATCGTATGGAGCTGCATATTGAAGTTAAGCCAGCTATGCAGCATGTCTTCAGGAGATATCATTACATGAAGTGCAGCATGCTCCAAAGAGTAAAAGGTTGTAGTGGAGAAGTTGCTTCTGAAGGGTCGAAAGAGATATCCATGAGCTTTGTGCTAAAGCTGCTCAAATATGAATTGTAGTAGCAGCACACAATTACGCTGTGATCGCCTGGGTTTGATGAGTCTGTGTGTGTTTGTAGGAACTTGAGCTCAGTGAACGAGCGAGACAGAAGATGAGAGACATGCGAGGCCTGGTGGACTCTCTGGTGTCTTACATTCAACAGGAGGACAGGGCCGACGACAAGGTAACGGACGTGCACTGTTACAGCCTTTGACATGATGACACTGTAAAAAGTGATGCTAAAACCCCTCTGATCCTCACAGCCAGTGGAACACACCGGCTGCCCCTTAAAGCTGCAGTTACTGAGCAGAAGCCAACAAAGCTGAGATTGCACAAAATAAAACTCCAAACGAAGGGATTATGATTTTGGGATGTCATATATCTGTCTGTACGATAAATGCATAAGATTTGGCACAACCATCCATGATCCAAGGATGAGATGATTAGGTTTGCTGCTCAGAGCTGAAGGTCAAGGTAGCTGACCTCACTCCTGAGGACAGAATAGCAGAGTTCAGTAAAGACTGGGTTGATATCTGATCTGCTTTAGTTTGGCAGATACAGTACAGACCCATTTAAATATGCTTCAATCGAGTCTGTGCCAATCCTTAGAATTGGATCAGGACTTCCTACGAAAGATGTGAATCTGAAACAGCTCACAGAAAGATCCACCGTCCAACTTTTAGAAAGGTTCAGAAATGCCCAAATGCAGCTGAACTAAGTGTTTTTAACACATCGGTAAGTATTTGTTGCAGCAGGACCTTGCATGTGGGGTTGAGTCCAATTGGACAGCAGTGTGGAAAAGTAGGGAAAGGTGAAACAGTGTTGCTCATTTCATATTGTAATAGTGTTTGGGCAACTTAAGGATATATCATTCTTCTAATACTTGATACTCACGAGGTTTGTTGTAAGTAAGAAAAGGCTCTGCAGTTAGAAGCAGGTTCCATTATTTGGTGAAGTTACTTAAAGTGAAACATTAGATTAGATTAGATTACTTTATTGTCATTACGAAATGTAAGGATGGTCTAACCAGAGTGCAAAACAGTCAGTTACACAATTATCAGAAGTATGTACAAAATAAATGATACAAAAATAAAGGTAAATAGATGGGAAATGTATAAATAGGAATAAATACACAGATAATAATAAATACAGTGAATACAGAATTGCGCTTCAGCACACGACAGCAACTAGGCAGTATGGGACAGCGTGGGGTTCATTGTCAGCCGTCTGACTGCTGAAGGGAAGAAGCTGTGTAGTCCTGTTGGTTCTACCCGGGAGGCTGCGGTAGCGTGTCCCAGAGCGGGTGCCACGTAGGGGGACAAACAGTGTATGGTTGGGGTGGGAAGAGTCTCTGATGATGTTTCGTGCCCTTCGCAGGCACCGCTTTTCATAGACTGAGGCTATGGAGGGGAGTGGCATCTTGATGATGCGTGGTGCGATCTTCACCACCCTCTGCAGTGATTTCGTGTCCTTGACCGTGCAGTTACCGTACCATATAGATATGCAGGTGGAGAGGATGCTCTCCATGGTGCAACGGTAGAAGTTCATTAGCACCTGGGAGGATAGGCGGAGTTTTGCCAGTTTCCTCAGGAAGAAGATGCGCTTGTGAGCCTTCTTGGCTAGGGCTGAGGTGTTGGTGGTCCAGGAGAGGTGCTCCGAGATGTGGACTCCCAGGAACTTGAAGCTGGTGACCCGCTCAACCTCTTCTCCACTAAGATGGACTGGGGAGTGCGTGCCGTCTTTGTTCCTTCTGAAGTCCTCGATGACCTCTTTCGTCTTCTTGGTGTTGAGAGCCAGGTTGTTGTTAGCGCACCACTCTGCCAGATGCTCAACCTCTTCCCTGTATGCCGTCTCGTTATTGTTGCTGACAAGCCCGACCACTGTAGTGTCGTCTGCAAACTTAACGATGGTGTTTGAGCCATGTACAGGTTTGCAGTCACGTGTGAAGAGGAGGAGGGGGCTTAACACACAGCCCTGTGGGATACCAGTGCTAAGGATGAGATTCGAGGATGTGAGCTTGCCTATTCTAACATGCTGGGGTCTGTTTGTGAGAAAGTCCAGTATCCAGTTGCAGAGGGAGGGGTCGATGCCAAGGTCACTGAGCTTGGTAATCAGTTTGGAAGGAATGATGGTGTTGAATGCCGAGCTAAAGTCAATGAACAGGAATCGTACGTATGCTGCTCTGATCCAGATGGTAGAGGGCAGGGTGTAGTGCTGTGGAGATGGCGTCATCCGTACTCCTGTTCCCACGATAGGCAAACTGGTAGGGGTCAAGTGTGGGTGGGAGGCATGATTTAAGCCAAAGAAACATACAGAATGTTAGCCTGTTGCAAGTTCAGGCCCTTATCTCTCAGGCCTTCATTCTTTCAGCGGCTCACACGAGGTGCAGACGCTTCTCCTCACACTGTGGTTTGGCACATGTCACCAAGTTAGGAGCACTGTCAAGAGATGGGATAAACCTTTAACCAACCAGCACATCACCATGAACCCTGCCTGCATCTGATTGGACGAACACGCCATGAGGGAAAGTCATGGTTTAGAAAAACTCAAAACAAAAGGTGGCTGCTACTTTATCTCTGCCTAAATGTGATGTTTTCTAGATAAGGTTTAGTTTGAAACTAAATCCCTTCTCAGCGACTGCACTAAACATGGCAACGTGGACGTCTATAGGTTCTGTTCGTGCATGCTTCTATTTAGTGTGAGATTGTAAAAAAACATCAGAGAGAAGAACTGAATTTCCCCTCAGGGTTCAATTAAGGTGATCTTAAATCTTTGTCCCTGGACAGATGTTGAAAAGTCACCAATTCACAAGTGAACTAAATGCACATTCACATTCAATAGCCGCGTTCACACTGCGGTACTTTTCCCACAAAGGTTCATGCGAACTTAGTTCATGATCGCGTTCACACCAAAAAGAGCCGGTACTAAAAGTAGTTCATGCGAACCTTTTTACCCCCTCGAGCGGCTCTTTTGTGAGAAAAGAGCTATATTCCTGATTGGCTGGGCGAATTGCAAACCACGCCCCGTAAAACTCCCAAAAAGTTTTGTGAAGCCGCCATTTTATTATCCTCGCATTAGCATTATTAGCATTAGCATTAGCCCAGCGCAGAAACGCAGAGAGACTAACTTATGGCAACACAAAATAAAACATGGGAGCGGTGGAGATGAGGAGGTGTCGGCGTTCTGGCGATTTACTCGGAAGGCTTCAGTAGAAGCTGCTGGGAGTCCCAGCAGCTTCTACTGAAGCCTTCCTCAACTCCGGGGACTTCCGGCCGGGGACTTTGGGCGGCAGTATACGCCGTGAAGTGGGTTGCGGCCTGCCAGTAAACCCAAAGCAGAAGAAGAAGAAGAAGTGACGTCAGCGGCTTCATTTGCCTAATCCACCCCCAGGGACTTTTTCCGGTGTGAACGCGATCTTGTACTTAGTTCATTGCGAACTAAAGAAGTTCGCATGACCTTTGTGGGAAAGTACCGCAGTGTGAACACGGCTAAAGTGGCAGAAAATAGCTTGTTTATCAAAAAAGGTGCCAGGGGAGGATCCGCTCAGAATTTGCCCCTAGCTTCCTGTCCTTTTACATAAGTGGCCCCCGGGCAAAACCAGTTGGGTATCCCTGCTGTCTTGGTTCTAGTTAGACAAAAACCAGTAGTAGCAGGACGATGTTTCCATGCGTCAGTTACCTGCTAAACATTACAGGACATCAGAGTGCTTATTCTACCAGGTTAGATATGTATTTATTATTGCTTTTAATAGCACTCCCCCTCCATCGTGTTTCTGTTTAGGGTTTGGAGAATTCGCTGTGTGTGATGAGGAATCTGTCCCTACCAGCTGTACGCGGAGCTGCCTCCGTCCGTCCGGCTGCGTCTGGAGGGCCCGTCCAGGGCCTCCGCCTCCAGGGAGGAGTGAGGCCATCGGCTGCTTCACTATGTATAACAAAAAAAACAACGAGGTAAAAATCCCCCTGATACACAACCCCCATTTTAGGATCGTCAGAATCATTATCACGAGAGAAAAAATGTGTTGTTATAATTTATTAACATCAAATGATTATAACCCCCCTTTTAAGCACCACACTCTGTCTGCTTTGTACTGATCAATGTGAAACACACTTCATTGAAACACAACAGAAACCAAAAAACCTCGCACTGTTTACTTCTGGCAAACAACATCAACTGCTTTATGGCACGCTCGTGACATGAAACGTCAGCATAACAAACTGGACGGCAAACTTCTCTGCTGGCGATGGAAAATCCAGTCCATTTTCACATTGCCATGACGACTGCTTTAACTGTTTTCAGCTGATTTTATTCCCATCAGAGACAACATCAACAATATCCAACATGTCCTCTCCTGTTCTGGATGCTGAATGAACATCATGCTCGTTGTGCTCGTGTCATGGGACCAGCTTATCTTCCACCGGGGAGCTCTCGGGATTGTAAAAGGCTGCATGTGTCAAGGTCACATAGCAGTGCTGTATACAATATGTAGCCAACCAATGTTGGGCCGCACGATGCAGCACACGCATCTCACGTGTGGCTTGTCGTATGCACCATCATTATCAGGACACTTTTTAAAAGATATTACAATGATCAAGTAGCAACATATCAAGCTCAAGTTCTCTCCGGTCTCTCAGTCAGAGTTAGATATAATACGTCTGTGGACCCAGAGACTCTAGAAGTGTCTCTGGGTCCACAGGGAGGATCGCCTTACTCCACCAGCAGATCGCATTTCTCACATTTCTCCAGGCCAATGAAAAGTGGAGGAGGAGGAGGAGGAGGAGGAGAGGAGGAGGAGGAGGAGGAGGAGGAGGAGGAGGAGGAGGAAGGGACCTCTTCAACCATGTGAGCTAGCTTTGCTTAGCAACGCTTTCATGGAGGCTAAACAGGAAGCGTTGATATCCTGTCCATCTGTCCCTGAGGATAGTGACCTGTCTCGGTCTGTCCATCTGTCCCTGAGGATAGTGACCTGTCCATCTGTCCCTGAGGATAGTGACCTGTCTCTGTCTGTCCATCTGTCCCTGAGGATAGTGACCTGTCTCTCTGTCTGTTCCATCTGTCCCTGAGGATAGTGACCTGTCTCTCCGGTCTGTTCATCTGTCCCTGAGGATAGTGACCTGTCTCTCTGTCTGTGCATCTGTCCCTGAGGATAGTGACCTGTCTCTGTCTGTCCATCTGTCCCTGAGGATAGTGACCTGTCCTCTCTGTCTGTCCATCTGGTCCCTGAGGATAGTGACCTGTCTCTGTCTGTCCATCTGTCCCTGAGGATAGTGACCTGTCTCTCTGGCTGTCCATCTGTCCCTGAGGATAGTGACCTGTCTCTCGGTATGTTCATCTGTCCCTGAGGATAGTGACCTGTCTCTCTGTCTGTCCATCTGTCCCTGAGGATAGTGACCTGTCTCTCTGTCTGTCCATCTGTCCCTGAGGATAGTGACCTGTCTCTGTCTGTCCATCTGTCCCTGAGGATAGTGACCTGTCTCTCTGTCTGTCCATCTGTCCCTGAGGATAGTGACCTGTCTCTGTCTGTTCATCTGTCCCTGAGGATAGTGACCTGTCTCTCTGTCTGTCCATGTGTCCCTGAGGATAGTGACTGTCTCTGTCTGTCCATCTGTCCCTGAGGATAGTGACCTGTCTCTGTCTGTCCATCTGCCCCTGAGGATAGTGACCTGTCTCTCTGTCTGTTCATCTGTCCCTGAGGATAGTGACCTGTCTCTCGGTCTGTTCATCTGTCCGAGGATAGTGACCTGTCTATCTGTCTGTCATCTGTCCCTAAGGATAGTGACCTGTCTCTCTGTCTGTGCATCTGTCCCTGAGGATAGTGACCTGTCTCTGTCTGTCCATCTGTCCCCTGAGGATAGTGACCTGTCTCTCTGTCTGTCCATCTGTCCCTGAGGGTAGTGACTGTCTCTGTCTGTCCATCTGTCCCTGAGGATAGTGACCTATCTCTCTGTCTGTTCATGTGTCCTCTGAGGATAGTAACCTGTCTCTCTGTCGTTGTGCATCTGTCCCTGAGGATAGTGACCCTGTCTCTCTGTCTGTGCATCTGTCCCTGAGGATAGTGACCTGTCTCTGTCTGTCCATCTGTCCCTGAGGATAGTGACCTGTCTCTGTCTGTCCATCTGTCCCTGAGGATAGTGACCTGTCTCTGTCTGTTCATGTGTCCCTGAGGATAGTGACCTGTCCTCTCTGTCTGTCCATCTGTCCCTGAGGATAGTGACCTGTCCCTCTGGTCTGTCCATCTGTCCCTGAGGATAGTGACCTGTCTCTCTGTCTGTCCATCTGTCCCTGAGGGATAGTGACCTGTCTCTCGGTCTGTTCATCTGTCCCTGAGGATAGTGACCTGTCTCTCTGTCTGTGCATCTGTCCCTGAGGATAGTGACCTGTCTCTGTCTGTCCATCTGTCCCTGAGGATAGTGACCTGTCTCTCTGTCTGTCCATCTGTCCCTGAGGATAGTGACCTGTCTCTGTCTGTCCAATCTGTCCCTGAGGATAGTGACCTGTCTCTCTGGCTGTCCATCTGTCCCTGAGGATAGTGACCTGTCTCTCGGTCTGTTCATCTGTCCCCTGAGTGGATAGTGGACCTGTCTCTCTGTCTGTCCATCTGTCCCTGAGGATAGTGACCTGTCTCTCTGTCTGTCCATCTGTCCCTGAGGATAGTGACCTGTCTCTGTCTGTCCATCTGTCACCTGAGGATAGTGACCTGTCTCTGTCCTGTTCCTCTGTCCCTGAGGATAGTGACCCTGTCTCTCTGTCTGTTTCATCTGTCCCTGAGGATAGTGACCTGTCTCTCGGTCTGTCCATCTGTCCCTGAGGATAGTTGACCTGTCTCTGTCTGTTCATCTGTCCCTAAGGATAGTGACCTGTCTCTCTGTCTGTCCATCTGTCCCTTGAGGATATTGACCGTCTCTCGTCTGTCCATCTGTCCCTGAGGATAGTGACCTGTCTCTTCTGTCTGTGCATCTGTCCCTGAGGATAGTGACCTGTCTCTCTGTCTGTCATCTGTCCCTGAGGATAGTGACCTGTCTCTGTCTGTTCATCTGTCCCTGAGGATAGTGACCTGTCTCTGTCCTGTCCATCTGTCCCTGGAGGATAGTGACCTGTCTCTCTGTCTGTCCCATCTGTCCCTGAGGATAGTGACCTTGTCTCTCTGTCTGTCCATCTGTCCCTGAGGATAGTGACCTGTCTCTCTGTCTGTTCATCTGTCCCCTGAGGGATAAGTGACCTGTCTCTCTCGTCTGTTCATCTGTCCCTGAGGATAGTGACCTGTCTCCTCGTCTGTGCATCTGTCCCTGAGGATAGTGACCTGTCTCTGTCTGTTCATCTGTCCCTGAGGATAGTGACCTGTCTCTCTGGTCTGACCATGTGTCCCTGAGGATAGTGACCTGTCTCTGTCTGTTCATCTGTCCCTGAGGATAGTGACCTGTCTCTGTCTGTTCATCTGTCCTGAGGATAGTGACCTGTCTCTGTCTGTCCATCTGTCCCTGAGGATAGTGACCTGTCTCTCTGTCGGTTCCATGCTGTCCCCTGATGATAGTGGACCTGTCTCGCGGGCGGTCCTCTGTCCCTGAGGATAGTGGACCTGTCTCTCTGTCTGTCCATCTGTCCCTGAGGATAGTGACCTGTCTCTGTCTGTCCATCTGTCCCTGAGGATAGTGACCTGTCTCTCTGGCTGTCCATCTGTCCCTGAGGATAGTGACCTGTCTCTCGGTCTGTTCATCTGTCCCTGAGGATAGTGACCTGTCTCTCTGTCTGTCCATCTGTCCCTGAGGATAGTGACCTGTCTCTCTGTCTGTGCATCTGTCCCTGAGGATAGTGACCTGTCTCTGTCTGTCCATCTGTCCCTGAGGATAGTGACTGTCTCTGTCTGTTTCATCTGTCCCCTGAGATAGTGACCTGTCTCTGTCTGTGCATCTGTCCCTGAGGATAGTGACCTGTCTCTGTCTGTTCATCTGTCCCTGAGGATAGTGACCTGTCTCTGTCTGTCCATCTGTCCCGGAGGATAGTGACCTGTCTCTGTCTGTGCATCTGTCCCTGAGGATAGTGACCTGTCTCTCTGTCTCTCATCTGTCCCTGAGGATAGTGACCTGTCTCTCTGTCGTTCATCTGTCCCTGAGGATAGTGACCTGTCTCTCTGTCTGTCCATCTGTCCCTGAGGATAGTGACCTGTCTCTCTGTCTGTCCATCTGTCCCTGAGGATAGTGACCCTGTCTCTCGGTCTGTTCATCTGGCTACTTCTTTAGTTATCAGAAAGACGAGACCCAGCTCCTGCTGCAGAGCTACAGACTGGGGCCCAACCCGGGCCAGGGCTACTTATAGCTAGCTAGCTAACATACCAGCTAACACAAGAGAAAACATTCTATCAAAAGACGGATAAGAGTGATACATATCGTAACATTTCAACAGAATGCTCTGTATGTTACTGTACCATAAACGGACATCCTTTCTCTCTTTCACAGCGTAACCAGAACATGTTCATACTGTCTGAAGTGTCCCGACAACCTAATGGCGCTGAGTGGCTTTGGCACCCTAACATGGGTGACTCTGTACAAGCGGTTCTGCAGAACAGCGACTTGCAGCTCCACCAGCCGGGAGGCGGCCGTAGGAGCCCTGCAGAACATCACTGCAGGAGAGGGCCGGGTACGAGCTCAGCGTCATACGGAGATACAATATGCACGTTTATTCTGAGACGACTGGCTCATTATCGTGCGCAGTTGCTTTGGCACCTGAGTCTTCCTCAACAGAGTGCTGCAGGAATGAGGCCTGAACACGGACATTAATTAGCTTTTTTGCGTTTCTAGTTGCCTCGTCTTGAAGTCAATGTTTTTTTGAATTAGTTTTGGCTTCAAGGATGTTAATGTTTTGTTCTAGGACATAACATATATCTGTAAATACCCTCACTGGTAAACGTCTGAAGCTTTTACATGTCATAAAAAACGTCAGTACGGACTACCAAACGTCAACCACGCATGGGACCGTGACGTAGCTCTTTGGCGATTTCATTTAGTGTTAATTTATGGGAGATTATCTAAATGATAACAAAAATAACAAAATGTGTGATCATTTCTTTTTGGCAATATTCAAAAATTCTATGGAAAAAGAACATTGTATTTTGTAGAGGGAACCAGAGCAATAGCCGCGTTCACACCGCAGTACTTTTCCCACTTTAGTTCCGATATAGTTCCGAAATGTCCCGTTCACACCAAAAAGAGCCGGAACTAAAATGAGTTAATCAGAACCTTTTTCACCCCCTTTTTCCGTCCCCGCTAGAGAGCAGGGACTTTCGTGGGAGAAAAGGGTTCCTCTGTCTGATTGGCTGGGCGGATTGCAAACCACGCCCCGTAAAACTCCCAAAAAGTTTTGTGAAGCCGCCATTTTTATCCTCGCTTAGCATTATTAGCATTAGCATTAGCCCAGCGCAGAAACGCAGAGAGACTAACTTATGGCAACACAAAATAAAACATGGGAGCGGTGGAGATGAGGAGGTGTCGGCGTTCTGGCGATTTACTCGGAAGGCTTCAGTAGAAGCTGCTGGGAGCCCCAGCAGCTTCTACTGAAGCCTTCCCCAACTCCGGGGACTTCCGGCCGGGGACTTTGGGCGGCAGTATACGCCGTGAAGTGGTTTGCGGCCTGCCAGTAAACCCAAAGCAGAAGAAGAAGAAGTGACGTCAGCGGCTTCGTTGCCTAATCCACCCCCAGGGACTTATTCCGGTGTGAACGCGATCAGTACTTAGTTCATGAGAACTAAAGAGTTCTCATGAACTAAGTTCTGATGAACCTTTGTGGGAAAAGTACTGCGGTGTGAATGCGCCTATTCCCCTGCACCACTCTATAGCACACAGGCAACACAAGGCTCATGTAACCTTTGCCCCTCCCATCAGTGGGCGGCGGTGCTGAGTGGGGTGGTGTTGGCAGGAGAGGATGCTGCCCATCCTGCTGGATCTGTTAGACACCAACAGTGCCTCGGAGCTGCGGCCTCTGACCGGCCTGCTGAGGAACCTGGCTCGACACTCCCCACCAACAGACCACATCGGTACGACACAGACAAAGACTCTTTATATTTTTGGTTTGTCTTTAATGGATAGAACTGTCGTAGAGAGACAGGAAGTGGAGAGGTAAGAACTAAGCCTTCAGAACACGGCTAAACATTACTGAATGTGGCTGTACATCCTAAATTAACGAGGGTATCTCTATGTGGACTGGTCGGCTATTGTCGTCCATATTGGTGGATCACATGAAACAGAAAACCGTGCATCGTGGTCATATCATTTATTCATCCATCGCTCTTTGTCCTGGCAGCTAAAAACATGGTGAACATTCTGGTGACCAAGCTGCCCAGTGACGGCCTTCAGAAAACACCCTGCAGCGAGGTGGTAGTCAACATCTGTGGAGCCCTCAATCACCTGGTCACCTGCAGCTCCTTGGCAGCCCGGGACGTCTCATACTTCAACGGCCTGCCGAAACTGATTGGAATCAAGACATCCCATGATAACAGGTAGGACTGACTTCTACTGAATACTCATATCGGTGTGGGACAGCGAGGAAACAGCTTCAGAACCAGAATGATTCCCTGATCTGTGAATACTTACGTTCCTATAATTGGTGTTTATTTACGTCCGGACATTTGTTAGCTGTCAGAGACTTAACATACTGCTTTCCCCTCTGGCCACACAAATAGTGACCCTTATATCATTTGTAGATCATTTTAAAATGTGTATCTTTGGTCTCTCCCCTCTGCTCATGCTCTGTATTCCCTCCTTGTCTCTAACTGTCTTTCACTGTGTCCTCCCTTAGCTCTGGGGGTCTAAAAGCTGCCAGAGCTGCATCAACTGTCCTCTGCAACATGTTCCAGTACAGCAAACTGCACAGAGACTACAAGCTGGTAAGACCCACAGCTGAAACATGACACCTTTTATAAGAGAACCGCAAAAACAAGAGCTTGCAATCTGAGCTCAGGACAAATGACAAAGAAAACGATAAGGGCTGCAACGTATCTGTTATTGTTGGATACTGAGTCAAAGGTTTAATGGGTACCCTGTGGTTGGGCTTATTGATTGCAACACCAGAATTGTTTCAACACGTTAACTTAACAAAGCTACGCTCGTCATTTAATTGACGCACAAACCTGTTTTGAGCTATCAGGATGCATACATGTAATGACAGTTATTTGTTGGTCACCACCATCAGATGTTTTACACAGGCGAGACTTGAGCAGTCAGATTTTACTAACGACTACTGTCACATTTATTTTCCCATTGATCCACCTTCGTGAGGGCATTTTGTATCTACAGGAAAAAAGCAAAAATCAACATAAGTGATATGACTTTCATTTAGCTGTTGTTGTAGAGCTGGGGTGTGTGTGTGTGTGTGTGTGTGTGTGTGGGTGTGTGTGTGTGTGTGTGTGTGTGTGTGTGTGTGGTGTGTGTGTGGTGTGGTGTGTGTGTGTGTGTGTGGTGTGTGTGTGTGTGGTGTGTGTGTGTGTGTGTGTGTGTGTGTGTGTGGTGTGGTGTGTGTGTGTGTGTGTGTGTTGTGTGTGAGGGACTGTCTTAGTACTGAGACAGATCTGTCAGGAGAAAGACCGACAGACCACTGTTTCTTAGCCTACTTACTTTTTCTGGTTATAAATTGAACTTTTGTCCTCATGACATTCATTTATTTGCAAGTCACAGCTCACAATAACAACGGGCAAAAGTAATCAAAAGTCAGAACCTGAGGAAACTGAAATTGTAATGCTATGAACAGAGAAAAGGAACTCGGGCTTAGGGGTTTTTCTTGGGAACCCTGTGGTTGGTCAGACTTAAATATGGATCGCAACACTGGTTAAAAACAATCCTCCTCGGTGTGAAGGTGGTACGTAAGGAAATGTTAGAGATGGCTGCTTCTCACCAAAAAGTTTTTCTTTTTTAAATGGGCATCAACTTTTTTGTTTCCAGTGAACTTTTAAAAAGTTTGTTTTTCTCCACAACCATTTTGAAAGCTACCTCTTACAAGTTCAGATCCACTTCCAAACAGCAGCTACATATCCATGTGGCCTCACTTTGCTGTGTGCTGGAAGTGAGTGTGTTATCCGTTGCTGACAGCGGAGCAGCCATACAGTAGGAACGCAGCACAGTGCACTTGGAACAGCATAAATGCTCTCGAGTGTGTTTAACCTGCAGCAGCCGAGGAGGCTCGGGCAGCAAAGAGGTGATTATTATTCTCCTCCACTGATCTCACTGTGGGCTTCTCTTCACACTGTTTTAAGAAAAGAACCACATTCTCAAACACATCCATCTTAAGAAAGATGGACGATAGGTAGTGAAAGGATTTGGGATTTGGTCCGAGTGGGAGGCAGCCTTCAGTTACAGTGCTGTCTCTGTCCTCTGTCCTCTGTCCTGTGGCTAAACTTGAGTTGAAACCAGATGAAAAGAGTCTTCATTAAAATAGTTGAACCCCAGGCCTTTAAGGACATTCACCCAGTATGACCTGGTTAGTTCATGATAGTGCTCACAGGGGTCATTTACACTGGGGAGACTAAGTACATGTCCATAACACTTTTTCATTTATTAAAAGTGTTCTGGAAAATAGCGTGCACAAAGAAATGTGATATATGAGAACAGTTGCTCATAGAACTGTTGGTGGATGGGACAGTGTATGGTGACGCTGTTGAGCAGGCCTACTGTTGGCTGCGCTGATATTGTTGCATCATGTTGTTTCAATCCTGTAAAATAGAATAAACCAGTGCTGATTGATATCGTCCTAAAGGTTGTGATAAAGCCTGTACCCCATCGGTGTATAATCCTGTATACATATCTTGGTGTTTAAACTCTCTTCTAAGTTATGATGAGGCTGTAGCCTCACTTTGTAGCTGCAAGTGGTTAGCGTTAGCACTTTGCCCTATCTGTGGGCTGGGCAATATTCTTCTGATATATCAGTTGATATTTGTCATGTCATAAATTGAAGTCTGCAACCAAAGTATATTAGAGGAACACAAAGGATAACAGAGCAACCACTGCCCACCCAAGTTTACTTGTAAATATGCAAATAAAAACACTAATTCGCTCAAATGTGCCACCATATCTAGAGCTGCGTACCTGGACTCACATTCAGGTTCAGGTCCGGACTCAAGTCCAGAGGTTCAGGTTCAGGTCCGGACTTATAAGTCCGGACCTGAACCCATGGCTTGTGTCAAGTTGTGTGACTAAAGTGAACTTATTGTGAGCTAATTATCAATTGAAAATAAACTCATAATCAACTCAAATTCAAACTCGTCAGGTTTATTGTGCTCCCATCTAACTTGTGTCCACATTTCTCTACAAAGTACAAATGTAAAAAAACACTTTTTGCCACTTAGTCTACAAATGACTTATGACAGCAACTACAGTGAACTACTACAAAGTTCAAACATTTATTTCATTTACCAAACTAAAGTAACCAAACAGTCCCTGAGCTGACTGAGCCTAAATCCCTAACACGTTGCTGAAAGGTAGAGTGTAGAGGAGACTATACGCATTACACTGTTACACCCTACTATACAGTATAGGCTACACTGTAGGTACTGTACTGTCTGTACACCATGTATTTTCTACAACTCTACATGTGTACATTGTAATAATAATAATAATAATGCATTTTATTTATTATTATTATACAGTACATACTACATACATAGTGATGTACCATACATACTGTTAGAAATTAAAATCAATGTTGATATGGCGTAATTTTTAATTAAATACACTATTTAATTTAAATCAGTTTTGTTCTGAAAAAACCGGAAGTTCACACTATTTACTTAATACTTTTATTCTGAAAATTATTCACTTCCGGTTAGCATTAGCATGTGGCGAAATGCTACGTTTTCAAACCGTGAGTCGAAGGTGAAATGACATGTGATGTTGTACACTGAGCACACTGGGATTAGCACTCATTTATTGACACTGAATAACGTTTATCAGGGAATGTTTAAATAACCACAGACACCAGAATATACGTACTGTAAGTGCTAGTTTTTTTGCGAGTCCAAGTACCGGTTCCCGACGTTCCGGTTTTAACCGGACTTGAACCGAAACTTTTTACAAGTCCAGTACCGGTTCGGCGTACCGGTACGCAGCACTAACCATATCTGAGGCCTGTGCCACGAAGCAGGATCTGGGGTTAGCGAGGTATCTTCGGGGTTAACTCTGGGTTTTCAGTCCGACAACGCTGATCTTACCGGGGTAGACACTGTGAGTGCAGAAGCCGACGTGTCGCACTTATCACTCATATCACATCATATTTACTCAGTGCCAAATTGGGGCCCTAAGCGAAATGTTGTCATGGGAATCTTTTTTTACCAGCTGTTCTGTATTGACCTTGCAGCTGCAACTATGGATTATCCTGGATTAAGTATTTAAGTCATGCATGTTTAAAGTTTAACTTTTTCGTATTCGTCTAATATTAGTTTACTCTTCATTCATGAAGTATGACGCTGTGCTGTCAGTAAGCTTCCAGGTTTGTGATTGGTCAAATGTTGCTAACCCCGCCCCTTTCACCTGAACACACTCTCAGCCGGACAGAGAAACCCTGGGTTGATTTACCGAGTTGATAACGATAATTACGGCCAGAGGCGGTGCTTAGCACTGGATATGTCCGTCGCACGCATGCGCAGTTCGAGTACCTAATAACAACAAAGTCACCTGTGACCCACGTGACGACGGTTCCCAGAATCTTCTCACGAGCACACAAGAATTCTGAGTGACCGGAAACTCTGGCGGTCATCCGGGACTCATAGACCGTAGTTACAGCCGTAACTACCGTTCTATTTCGTCCCTACTGACCACCAGAGGCGGTGCTTTTAGCACTGGATGACTATACCAACCATGTCATGAAGAATCCGAACACTTGCTTACCTAGCTGGAAGCAGCGGAGCTCGGCAACAGGACCACGCCCAAAGGATGGGAAGTGGCGACATTGACCCGGTAGAACCTGGAGAATGTGCCAGACGATGCCCACGACGCCGCGGCACAGATGGTCTCCAGGGGCACCCCTCTCAGGGCAGCCCAAGACGTTGAGATGCTCCATGTAGAGTGACATCTCACCCCTGATGGCGGGGGGCGGCCACTGGCCCCATAGGCATGTGAGATGGTATCCACAACCCAGTGGGACAGCCGCTGCTTGGAGAGAGCACGACCCTTTCTCGTGCTGCCATGGCAAATGAAGAGCTCCTCTGACTGTCGTATACGGGCCGTAGCACCAATATACGCCTCTAGGGCACGCACAGGGCACAGCAACTCAGGCATGCCGTTCTCCTGTGGGATGTTAAAGCGTGCCAGCTGGATAGGCCGATTGGAGTGGGCTAGTGGAAGCACCTTGGGCAGGAACGCCACGTTCGGCCAGAGGGCAACACCCGAGCCATCGGAGTTCCACCTCAGACAATGTATCACTCACGGAGAGGGCATGTAGCTCTCCAACTCGTTTCCCTGAGGTTATGGCAAGCAGAAATGGTGCCTTCAAGGACAGCCACTTAAGCCCTACCTGGGCCAGGGGCTTGAAGGGAGGAGATGAAAGGGCATCCAGCACTAGGGGCAGGTCCCAAGCCAGAGCCCTGGGGGTGCTAGGGGTGCTATGGTGCTCTGGCATTCAGGATAGTTTCCCTGACAGATGCCGTGAAAACACTCAACAGTGGGTTTGGCCCCTCAGAGGCCAGGCCCAGAGCTGAAGGCGGTGAGGGGCGGGATGCCAGATCTGACCCCCGAGATCTGACCTCAGGAACTTCCGGAGATGGGATGCAATCGGCACGTGGAAGTAGGCATCCCTCAAGTCCACGGTTGAGAACCACTCCCCCTGTGTGATAACACGAAGGGTGTCTGCTGTGGTCAGCGCAGTAGCTGAGCTGCCGCTGGGAAAAGCAGCTGACGACCGGCCCCGGGGCTTCAGGGCCGGTAAGGCACTGAGGTAAGAGGCTGCCTAGAAGGCTGGCGATCGGGGCCCGAAAGTCACTGGGAGGCGGTTGAGTGGGCCGCTGGGACCGCCGCAAACCACCACTGTAAGTTGGTGGCTGGGCCTGCTAGAGGGGCCCCTGGGCCTGCTAGAGGGGCCCCTGGGCCTGCTAGGCACAGGCCTATGAAGACCTGAGAGCTGCTGCCTGGTCTGCCTAGCTTGGGCAGCACGCTCCGGTGACTCCAGGACAGCTGCCCCAAACAGCTCCCCTGGCTCGACTGGCACGCTACGGAGGACTCTCCTACATGTCTCCGTTAGAGGAGACTGCAACAGCCAAACCTGGTGGCGAGTCTGCACCAGAAAGGACATAACTCGCCCCAGTTCCGTAGAGATTAAAGCAAAGGCCTGCAGTGATGCATCACCGAGGCCCAGCAAAAGAGGCTCAGCCGGAGCCTGCTGCAGAGAGGCGGAGTCGGCCAGCATTAAATGGGAGTTCCCGATACGACCCATGCGTGCCGCTGCGTCGTAGGCCTTACAGAGCAGTTCGCCTGTGACCCTGCACTGAGGCCGAGGCACCTGGCATCAGGCCTTAGAGCCTCATCAGTAGCCAGAATCAGGGAGGCGATGGTGGGCTCAATGGGTCCACCCTCGCCGGATCCTGCATGGGAGCCGAGGTCCGGGCATCAGAGCCTGAGTGGGAGAGGGCCCTGGTGTCTCTCCAGCATGCATGGAGCTCCCTCAGGTACTCCTCTGAAGGAGGAACAGTGAGGGGGACAGGGGCAGGGTATAGGGACTGTAATAGTCACGAAACTGCACTCAGCCGGCTGTAAGCGGGGAAATCCTTAGATCCAACGTTCCAACGAACGCTTGGAGGTTACAAAAATGCAACCACGGTACTCTCGCGAAGCGAGAAGATGAAGGAACCGATCCGCTTATGACGCCGGCCTATGTAGCTGTCGTCACGTGGGTCACAGGTGACTTTGTTGTTATGAGGTACTCGAGCTGCGCATGCGTGCGATGGACATATCCAGTGCTAAAGCACCGCCTCTGGCCGTCAGTAGGGACGAAGTAGAACCAGCGTCGTAGGACGGCTTAGCGAGTCGGGTTAGGGTTAGTTAAGATAACTCAAAGTTATCCAGGGTCTGTTGAATATTTAAATAGATACATAAAAAGAAAAGAAACTGAGCTATGTAATAACTAAATCATATTTTCCATGTGTTTGTAAATTACCAGATTAGATTAGATAATATATTATTGGTCTACTGTCTTGTGTTGGCAGTGGGACAGTGAATCTTTTCAGTTCTTGAAGGTTTAAAAAAACAAAACGTCTCTGTGAATGAAGACACGTCGTGAGTCAAAGTGGAGAGCAGTGTGTGGGTGTCGGCTCGAGACCTTTGTCTGCAGCCGATGGTTTTCTGGTCTGCGTCTGGACACATCTGTTTTTTATCACACACTTCCTCTCTTCCCATTGGTCCTCTCCTTTCCTCCTTTGCCCGGTCCTGGAAGCCTGTGTTTAGCCTCTGACCAGGCCTATCTGAGAACACTTGGCTCCTCAAATGCAAATATTTTCTCTGTATCTATTAAACTGTAGAGTTTCCTCCCACACATTGGGAAAGCAGTCACTTTTAAATGATTTGATCCATGACTATTATTTCGGAGGATGTACTGTAGAGATAACTTCAACCTGAAAGTGGAGTCAGAATTCTTAGGAACAAATAAGATGTTGTCTTGGTTTGATAATCTCCAGGAAACAACCTTTTATTTATTTATAATTCTAAATACTTTCCCAAAATAAGCAATACATTTGTGGCAGCTCCTAATCCATTCCTTTTTCCTGATGTTCCCAGATCCTCTGATTTCATGTTGATCACCTGTTGTCTCCTGGTTAGGCATTGAGAGCAGCTGTGTGCATCAGAGCATTCTACTATGTTACCTGCATCAGAGTACCGCTCTTAGAAGGTTTATTTGTTATTTATTTCAAACACAGGTCATTATTTCCAAAAGTTGTTTATTTATTATTAATGGGGTATTTATGATGATTGAAGCGTGGCGTTTACTTGTTGTTCAATTTATGAAATATTTGTGTGGATAGGAACTGGATCTCAGGCTTCTTCCCGATCAGCTTAAATCAGGGAATCCGTACCGCAAAAGATATTATATATATATAAGCAGGAGTTGTTTTCGAGTGAAATGACTGAAAAAGGTATTAAAGGTGGGGTAGGTAAGAATGGAGAAACCAGCTCGAGTGCGCTAGAATTTTTAAATACACAGCCGGAAAAAATCTGCCTCTTCCTTCAGACTTCCTCACAGAGCCCCTCCTCCAACACACACGAACGCTCACATGACCAATGAGGGCACGAGATAAGTGTGTGCCCAGATGGAAGGCTGACAGGCAGGTAGGCCATCCAGTCACTTTAGCCGGGCCGGCTCAGATGATTGGTCGTGCTTTTTACAGCGCCACGGCTTCCACAGATGAACTTTTTTAATGTATTTATTGTCAAAGCATTTAATATATTCATTGCTATCGGGACGTTAAGAACATTCCATGGAATATAACAAAGTGTTTCTGAAATAAATTACCTACCCCACCTTTAAGTGATTTATTGTGCACTTTTTTAGGAAGCAAAACAAGCTGTAATCGCAAACCTGACAACTGCTATGAAATAAAGGTGTTAGCAAAACGATATTATCTGAGTTGAAAATGAAATAGATAGAAGGACCTGGTAGCATACATGAGCTAATTGAAGTCGTGCCGAGCCGTACCATGCAGTGGAACCATGGGAAATGTTATGAAGGTGATACAGATCCAAAGTGAGTGGCTAACAGGATTACAGCAGCCTCAGCACGAACAGGAGGAGAGCTCCTTTTATAGGAGGAGGCTTTACCAATCTGCTGAGGAATGCCACGCTGGGTATAAAGATAAATCCTCTAATGCCTGCTGTCAGGGCTGTGGAACAGTAAGTGGAAATAACAAGGGAAAACTGACCATCAAAACTCCTCTTGCATAACTTCAGACAAATCCTTTATTGTTGTCTCCCACACTGAGGACACTCCTTCCCTCTGAATGCTTGTGAGAACCCCTGCGTTATCTCCGGAATACTCTACTTCTGTCTATCACCGCCGGAGTCTGGCCGAGGTTGACTCTGGTTTTAGTTTCTCAGCGAGTGCTCTCAGCAGGAATGCAGAGTATCTGGCTCACAGACTTCTGCAAAGAAGACTTTGGTTATGTGGACTTGGAAAGCCCTTTTGTTTTCCTTCTGTATCCCCTCCCCCCCTCACACCCACACATCAGGCCCCATTGAACTAAATCACCTGACACTGACACAGCAAACAAAAGCCTTGTGTTTGTGTGCCTGCTGGTGACCATGGTGAAGTTGTTACATTCGAGAGATATCCTGTTGTGTGTCCTCGAACCATTCTCATGCAGCGCACACAAAACTTGCTGCACTCTCTCTGTCGTTTTCACAGCGCAGTACTGGACCCTGTTAGAAAGCTCTTTGAAAGACTGCCATGAAATGAGATGTTTCTCGTGGATATTCGTGGTTCCCAGAGGGTGAATCATTTCCTTTCCCGTCAAAAATATTTGCATCATCTCAAAAGAACAGGCTGTCAATGTCCAGCCTGGGTGCATGGACCTCAAGTTGTTATCTATTTTTTTTATTTTGGCAAGAGATCAGATGACTGGAATCTTACATGAAAGGCATCTAGTTTAGTGATAACCCCTAGCTGTTTGCACTCTTTAGCTCTCGTTGGCTAAGTAGCACCTTTCAGCTCTTTGTTTTAGTTTTCGGCCACGTATTTGCACTCTTGTCAGTTTTATTGAGAGTCTCTGATAAAGCCCCTGTACACTACACATGGCCGTATCCACCATTGAGGTCACCGAGGTCCGGACCTCTGTAATATTCTCCGAGCTGTGTCTATAACAAAACTTGTGAAATAATTGCACTAAACTGGGTTCTTTGTAGTACTTCCATTTACTGACCATGGGGGCGCTGAATAAGTACGTAGCCTCTGTTAAAGCAAACAGACCCGCAGCCCGGACTTGTATCGGAGCAGCGAAGGAGTGATGAAGTATCTAGAGATCTGAGTCCAGAGGAGTGATGAGGTATCTAGAGATCTGAGTCCAGAGGAGTGATGAGGTATCTAGAGATCTGAGTCCAGAGGATGATGAGGTATCTAGAGATCTGAGTCCAGCGGGCGCTCTGGAGTCCAGAGGAGTGATGAGGTATCTAGAGATCTGAGTCCAGCGGGCTGCTTGTGTTTCTGTTCATCAGGACATCTTATGACCAGGCAGATCCTGTGTGAACGCTCTACGTTAGTCAGTGGACGTCCGACAACATGCACACTAACTGATATTGCAGCTATAGGCTATACTTTGGTTTACATTGCGTGAATAAACTAGCAGAGCTAAAGTTAATTACATTCATCCAATGTCAGAAGGATTACCTTTTAACAAACGTTGTAATGCTTTTCTTTCATTTCAATTTGAGTAAACATTGAAGATATAACATTGTATTGTTTTTCTTTTTACACTGACTCAGATATAATGAAAAGACTACGTCAGTCGAGGCTCAGCTTTGGTAAGGAAGAGACAGGACAGGCAGAGAGAGAGAGAGAGGAGAGAGGAGAAAGTGGATGGAAGTCAGGAGGGAACTGCAGAGTCACACAAAATCTATCTATCTATCTATCCATCTATCTCTCCATCTGTTTATCTATAACAATAGGCATCATTTCAAAACAGCATACATCTATTGCAGTTATGTCATAATAACATACAATTGTATAAAACACCATTTGCTTACATCTTTGCTCTCTTTTGAGAATCAAACAAAACAGATTTAAATAAATAAAAAAAATGTAAACAAACAAGTGAAATGAACTAAATGGCTGAATTGCTTTTGATTCACTGGCAGGAGCGACAAGTGAGGAGGAGCAACAAGTGAACAACGAGGGAGAGGTTGAACAAAGAGAAAGGGTAGAGGACAGAGAGAGTAGTGAACAGGAAGAGGACAGAGAGAGTAGTGAACAGGAAGAGGACAGAGAGAGTAGTGAACAGGAAGAGGACAGAGAGAGTAGTGAACAGGAAGAGGACAGAGAGAGTAGTGAACAGGAAGAAGACAGAGAGACTCAAGAAGATGGAAGAGAGGCTGCAGGTTATGGAAAGGAGAGAGACATGGAAAGTGAATGTTGACAATGTGTTGTGATAATGTTAGTCTCTTCTGCATGTCCAGATCATTAATAGTAACAATAAACTGATTCTTATGCATTACCCTTTCAAAAATAATTGATGCTGACATTGTCAGCCCACTGACATAATTTGAAATCAATATATTATCCAATGTGTGACCCCCCACAGGACTGAAAAAGCACCTAACTAGATCATGAAAATCTCAAAAATCTCGGGGGGTATCCCCCGAACCCCCCTAACATGTTTGAACCTCGGTATTTAGGAAATCTTGGATACGGCCCTGACTACCTACACAGCACTAATCAGCAGAAAGACAAACGTACACACTAAATATGAAATACAATGAATCATGAAGCAGCCAATAAGCCAGATATATTCGTCAGGACTTGGTGGAGACCAAACAAAGCAAAAAGACAACTCGACTTACATTTGATGATAGGCCATGAACACGAGTCCAAACTAATGTTGCTCTTAGTCAATAGCCAACGGTTTGCTTACATGTTCTGCATTCTTTAAAAGCTGAAAAAAGTCACCTCATCCCGTGTTTGGTTAGCTGGTGTAGTTATTAAGTATGTTAATGGTAACATTTCAAGGAATTGGTGCTGGGGATGATGAGTGAAGAATCTGAACAAAAGTAAGCCTTGTAAGCAATTCAAATAATATCCAAATGGATTCTAGAGAAAACTGGAAGCCAGTGTAATGAAGTTAAAATTGGAGCAATATGGCAGCAGACTTCAGAGGAAGCTGTAGGTTATTAAGGACTCAAATATGCAGGTGAAAATTCCATCACCATTAATGTTATCTCAGTAGACCGATGCATATGAATGCTGTCATCTGTCGGCAATGGGCTACCTTTGAAAGAATAGTGTTGTAGAAGTTGTCTATCGGACTGTGAACAATGAGCGATGCAGAGAACAGCAATTATTTGAATAAATAGAGTCTTACTGTCGCCAGATCTCTTGCCTTTAAATTCTGACATGCTAATAACTGTAAACAGGAAGTGAGAAATGGAAATACCTTGTGGTGACAGAGCATGCAGCCAATGGTGGATGGCCTCACAGGCTGTTTGTTAATCATTCTTTGGAACATTGCTTTACAAGTGTTTTCATTGTGTCTTCATGTTTTTTCAGAAAGGATTTGCCAGACGAGACTTCACAGATCCCACCATCTAGTCTGCAGCGAGTTACGCGACTAATACTGAGCTTCTGACCTGAGGATAAAAGTTGCTGAGAGAAAAAGACAAGGAACAACAGTTGGACTTAATGAGCGGATTATCTCACTGTGATGGACCCAGAGAAGGAGACAAATGGACTGGAGCCAGCAGAGCGAAGGACTTACTGTTCGTCCTCTGGCAGGTGCTGTGTGTGTTTGACTTGGCTGAGCTCGCGGCAGATGTATCAGCCTGGGGAAGATGGGAAGTTAATGTTGTCAACACTTACAGTGGACTTGAATCCCAAAACTACCAAACGCTCTGTGTGTGTTAGAGTTAGACTGATTATTTTCAACTCATGCTGATAGCTGACATTATGCCCACATTACATGGACAGAAGCTTCTTTAGTTCCCAGATAATAACTGGGATAACCTTTTAGTATACACATGCACTTAATTCAGAAATAGAAGAAGTTGGGGCCACATAGTCTAGCTGTATGTAGTAGCCATGCGTCTGCATCATGAGGCTGGGGAATAAAGAGAAGTCTAATACCGCGATATCTGTGAACAAATTCTTAATCTCTGCAATTCAAAATCGAACATGATTTCTAATTCTGGAACCCAATGTAAATGTAATATTGTTAACTGTTTGGCCCTACTGCTTAGCACAGTGGTCACCAACCTTTTTAAGCCCAAGATCCCCGACTTCGACCTCGGTGAAAGGCGAGATCTACCTATTGCAGAATTGAGTGGAAAAGACGGCCCAGACAGTGCTTCCAATTTGAGGCCTTTTAATGTATGTAGGCTAATTGCATTTACATCATACCTATCATTTTAAGTTTCATTCATTCCTTCATTACAATCCTAAATGTAAATGTATGTAGCATATTTTCCATTGTGAATGAGTACATTATTTTGTTGCAGTCAGCAGATAACATAAAGTGCCATTTTAACTGTGAGGCTTATTCAATGAAGCTTCATGCAAGTGCAACATTTAACATTAAAACTAGTTATTTTAACACAATTATTACAAATTCTAACAACATTCTTTATCCGTGGGTCCGGTGTGCGGAAACACCGGACGCGATGCGATTTTTGGGGGTGGTGCGATTACATTAAAGTCAATGCAAAGACGCGGACAGACGCGGTCGATGCGAACGCGTTCACGCGGTAGCCAATCAGCGGTGAGGATCTCAGCCTGCCGTCACTGACGTTGAACCACAAAACCAAAACATCAGCCGTTAGCTGTTAGCACTCAGAGCTCACAGCTCCTCATATCTGTTCAGAAACTGGACAAAAGTTAAACAAGTACAAACCACAGACGGTCTGTGTCATGGCGAATACAGTCGCTGGTTTATTTACAGTTGAGGCCTAAATGATTAGCCCCCCAGGAGTTATGGAACATTTTCCTAAAATTCTTCCTAATGTTTCCAGCATTGATAACACTTGATATAATCAAACATTCACCAGGGCTATTCAGTAGCTTTTGGTACATTTGGGAAGATAAAATAAGTTTTTAGGCTCGCTTTATATCAAATATAGTGAGAAATGGGTTGGTCAAAAATATTAGCCCCCATGTGAATTTTTGCTTTCAAAACACACCTAATCAACCAATCGGCTTTCAAGCCACACCGGAGCATTCAATCAGCACAAAAGGACTCCAAGAAACAGGCACGTGAATACCTTATTGAGAGGGACCACACTCCTACTCCTACTCACCATGCCAACGTCAAAGGAAATCAGTCTGGAGCTCAGAAAGAAGACAGTGGAGGCTCATGATAAGGGGGAAGGCTATACTGCTATTTCCAAGCGCTTCACAGTGTCTAGAACTGCTGTACGTTGCATCATTGCGAAGTACAAGGAGACACATTCTGTAAGAAACAAACCTGGGCGTGGTCGAAAGCGCAAGATGTCAAGAACGCTGGAGAGGAATATAGTCATCTGCCAAGATGATTGTTGCTGACCTGGCCTCTTCTGGAGGCCAGATGATAGGCTTACATCTAAAAACTTTTTTTTAAAAACATTATTATTTTCGCGATCGACCGGTTGGTGACCACTAGCTTAGAATAATGTTGAATTTTCCAGGATTAAAACAAATCAAATTTAATCGGAATCAGTTCAGAATTAGGCAACATACAGTACATTTTTTGAGATCTCTCAATAGGTCTCTTCCAACATGGCGGACGTGCAGACACACATCAGCATTATCTTTGTTTTGTACCTTTGTTTTTGTAATATTCAACAAGTTTACCCAACCAAGTTTATCATTGCCGTACATGCTAAACCAATCAAAAAAGCACTAATTCCTAAACGTTATCAGCGGTGTCTTGGTGGGTAAAAGGCTTTACAGATTGCCCTGAATATCAATTCCTGTTCTTTTTCCCCACGCAGGAAATGTCACAGAGGATTTCACTGATAAACGTTATGTGTCAAATGGGGAGAGACAAAAGTAACA
This sequence comes from Pseudochaenichthys georgianus, assembly GCF_902827115.2. Lineage (NCBI taxonomy): Eukaryota > Metazoa > Chordata > Actinopteri > Perciformes > Channichthyidae > Pseudochaenichthys > Pseudochaenichthys georgianus. The sequence goes on along the minus strand of NC_047505.1, from coordinate 7,156,536 downwards.
TGTGTACCAGGGACCGGATCTCTCTTTTGGCTCAAATGATAGCAATGTTGGTCCAAAGCGATCCTACAGGTCCTGGTGATGATCACTTCAAATGTTTAATTGAATATTTTAGTTAATGAGCACTTACATTCAAAACTAAAACATTCCTATCAACCTCTACTGTACTTTGTGTTTAGTGCTAATTAGCTCATGTTAGCATACTAACAAGCTAAGCTAAGATGATGAACATGGTAAACTTTTTCTGCTAAATATGAATGTGTCAGTGTTGTCATTGTGAGAATGTTTGCTAGATAATGTTATCATTTAGCTCGGAGCACCAATGTACAAAAGATAACTGGCTAGTGTGACCTTAAGTTTAGTCTTTTTAACAAGGAAGTGCATATTTACAGATTTTAAAGGTCTCCTATTATACTATATTTAGGCATATATTATAGGTCTCAGATATATACAAAACATGTCTCTGAAGCGTTTTGCTCAAAATACCAAACAGATCACCCATTGTAGTATGCCTCATATGCCTTTATTTCAGCACTGTTACACAAGTGCTGATTCTGGGTCTGGCCCTTTAAATGTAATCGAGCTGCTGCTGGCCACGCCCCTTTGGAGCTGCTGCTGGTCACGCCCCTTTGGAGCATTCATGAGCTCTCCTCTGTGAAGAGAGGTTTCTACCGGCAGATACAGCTAAACGCTGCCGTGATTAAACACAATACTATGTTCCAAACCACATCAAGCATTATTTCTGAAACAGTATGGAGCTCAAACGCTTTTTCTCGCGCGTGTTTACCACACGGAGTGTACCTTTTTATATCCGCCTTCTTTACACATATTCTCTCCAGTACAGCGTTAGCTCTGAGTGTTAGCGATGCTTGCTAATGTAAACACAGACAATATTATTTTCAAAACACGTTGCGCATTGTTTCTGATACAGCGACCTTTCTGATAGGGGACAATAGGTTGGGTGGGGGGGACGTTGCCAGGAGTTCAACGTAAAGCCAGCCCACATTTTAGTAAAGTCGTCATGACCGCAGCAAATCTGGATCAACTCTGTTGTTTTAGAGATGTGGGAAAGGAGGAAAAGACAGAGGGTTTTATTTTCTGACATTTTGTGAGTCTCCTTACACACCGGGGCAAACATATTTATGTATAAAAGACATCAAAAAGTGCATTTTACATAATAGGTGACCTTTAACCTCAAATATATGATGAAGCCATTATTGAGTTAATCAACTCAAGTACTGAGAGAAAAAATACAAATTAGGCTACATCTGTCCAGAAAAGACAACAGGATCAGCTCCAGATTTCATTATCATTTGAAAATATGAGTAATTGATATTTTGTTCAATTGAGGTTTCGCATTTGTTTGTCTGCCTATTTTGTACTTGTGCCTACACCATGCAGAGAAAGGAATGAAATACTTTCAAATTTGACACACCATGGGACCATGGGCGTCCCTGCAGAAACACCAGCACTACACAAATGAACTCAAACAAGGTAATTATCCTGTCTTCACAATACAGTATTTTCCACTCACAATGAGGTAAATCATAACCTTGAAAACTTGACAGTGAAAATAGAATCAACAATTGAAGAAAATAGTGTGTCATTAAAAGAAAAATAACCAGACACTGCACTTCTGTAGCAGATGGAGGAAGGGAGGGGCCGCAGAATGAAAGGCCTGGATCAGTGGGAAGAACTGGAGAGGGGCTTCAAATAAAGACCACCCACTCTGAAACAGTGAAAGTGTGAATTTAAGAGCATAAAAAAGACAAAAATGTGCCAGATTATCTTTTTACATATATTCTCTAAACAAATCATACCCAGCTTTATCCTTTATTTTACTCTTAATGGGATCATAATTTGAAGACCTGAACGCAGAGATTGAGACCATAAACTCATTAGGAAAATGTTAAGTGGACCTATCATGCAAAATGCACCTTTGTACGTCTTTTATACATGAATACGTGTCCCCGGTGTGTCAGGGAACTCACCAAGTGTCAGAAAACACAACCCTCTCTCTTTTCCTCCATACCCAAATCTCTAAAAATGGGGCTGCAACGGATCTGATACAGACTGATCCAGATTTGAAATATCTCTGATATGGGCAACTCTCCACCAATCAGGGGAATGAGAGGTTGCGTGGCATGGTAACAGCATGGTAACATGACGCTCGTGCCTCGCCCCCCTCCTTTGCAGGGGGCGTGGTCAGCTGAAGCTCATTTGCCATAGAATAAGCCCTTGTGAAGACAGGGCTGGAATAGAGCAAAATGAGGCATGGCTAAAATGCCTGATCTGTTTGCTATTTTGAAAAAAAACCTTCACAGACATGTTTTACATAGGTATGGCCCTACAATATATTATTCAAATATAGCATGATAGGTCCACTTAATAAATCAAATCAGAAGTCCCTCCCCTTCCGGGGGAGCTCCATGGGACCTTATTTCGGAAAAATGATGTATTGAAGTCAATGGAGAGAGAAAGATTATCTTTCGATCCCGTTTGAATTGTGCCACGAATTACACATATGATGTTTGTCAATTTAAAAGATAATTTTGCAAGTCAACATTTTTTAAATGTGTCGTAAAACTGTGAAGTAACACATTTGTTTGTGTGAAACGCTTAATGAACTACATCTCTGGTCTCGCATAACAACACACGTCACCAAGATGGCCGTCACTACTGTCTTGTCAACAAAACGATTGACTACCCTCACTATCACCACAATGAAACACGTCTAGAAGAATGTCATGCAAAGCTGCCTCCTGCCTTCCTTTGATTCTCTCTGAACTGCCTGGTCTTTTTAATGTTTAATGTCAACCATTCGTGCAGATAGCATGAAGTAGAACAGATCGCCAGTGCTAATGTAGCGTTGGCGTTAGCATTTCTCCCCCGGGCTTAAATGGTGTATTATAGAATGATCACCCCGGTGTGACAGTACTCTTCAAAGGGTTCACGAAATATGACTACTACTCTTACTGTTTAACATTTTGGGTTATTTGATGTTACATCATATTTAGGCTAATAAAAATGTCAAGGCTAATGCTCCGTTCACACCGGATGCGATGCGACGTTTGGGGGTGGCGCGATTACATGTAAAGTCAATGCAGAGACACGATCAGACGCGAATTCGCTCCGACGGCGCGCATGAAGCGGTGGACGCGGCGCCAATCACGCGATTGAAGGGGGCCGCGTTAAACGCGAGAGTTCACATTTTTCACCTCGGGCGTCAAATTCACGTGACGCGTTCTCGCGGAAGCCAATCAGCGGTGAGGATCTCAGCCTGCCGTCACTGACGTTCAACCAGAAAACATCAGCCATTAGCTGTTAGCAGTTAGCACACAGAGATCACAGCTCCTCATATCTGTTCAGAAACTGTACAAAAGTTAAACAAGTACAAACCACAGACTGTCTGTGTCATGGTGAATACAGTCGCTGGTTTATTTATGTATGTGGGCCGTTGTTATGAGTGTGGAGTGAGCATATACAACGTTAGCTTAGCCTGGTCAACCCAATCTCCATTCAGAAATCAAGCATTTTAAAAGGTGTTTCTCTGCCGTCTGTCTGCAGACTTGTCAAAGCATTAATTCATGGTTTTTACTAACCGGTATCAGTATGTTGTTACGTCGGCATCATTTAGAAACGTGTATTACAATTTAATCACGGTAAAATATGTTCATTTTGTTGTGGTTGTAGCTCCCGAGCCAGCGCGTCTTGTTTGAATGATGCGAGTAAACACAGCTGGCAGCCGCGGTGAAACTCGAGCGACTAGAGCGATGCGATAGGAGCGTTTATGCTACGTTCACACCAGACGCGATGCGACGTTTGGGGGCGGCGCGATTACATGTAAAGTCAATGCAGAGACACGATCAGACGCGAATTCGCTCCGACGGCGCGCATGAAGCGGTGGACGCGGCGCGAATCACGCGATTGAGGCGATTGAAGGGGGCCGCGTCAAACGCGAGAGTTCCATTTTTTCAACTCGGGCATCAAATTCACATGACGCGTTCTCGCGGAAGCCAATCAGCGGTGAGGATCTCAGCCTGCCGTCACTGACGTTCAACCAGAAAACATCAGCCATTAGCTGTTAGCAGTTAGCACACAGAGATCACAGCTCCTCATATCTGTTCAGAAACTGTACAAAAGTTAAACAAGAACAAACCACAGACTGTCTGTGTCATGGCGAATACAGTCGCTGGTTTATTTATGTCTGTAGGCCGTTGTTATGAGTGTGGAGTCTCTGCCACCTCCCCCCATGCCTGGCTCCTCCGGTTTGTATCCCTGTATGTAAATAGGGACTGGTCATAGAGTACCGGGTGATTCCCTACCGCCACGATAATTTTCTCCTCCATTTGTTGACATATGGGAAATAACTGCGGTCCGGCTCTCCCAACATACACGCGGTTTGATTGGCTAGCGCTTGTACGGTCAGATTTACATACGAGGGATTTGATTGGCTGACGCCTCCGTCGAGGCGGCAAAAGTAGAACATTGCTGATTAAATGTGGTCTCTTAAACATAAGATCTCTAGCATCTAAAGCAATATTGGTAAATGATTTAATATCAGATTATAATATTGATATATGCTGTCTCACTGAAACTTGGTTGAGACATGAAGAATATGTCAGCATAAATGAGGCCACTCCACCCAGCCATGTCAACACTCATATTGCTCGAGGCACGGGCCGAGGAGGTGGAGTTGCAGCAATCTTTGACTCAAGTTTACTTATCAATACTAAACCAAAATGTAATTATACCTCTTTTGAAAGCCTCGTTTTTAGTCTTACGCATCCGACCTGGAAAACTTTGCAGCCAATCTTATTTGTTACAGTGTATCGTGCACCAGGTCCTTATTCAGAATTCTTATCAGAATTCTCTGAGTTTTTATCAACTTTGGTTCTTAAAACAGACAAAGTAATTATCGTAGGTGACTTTAATATTCATGTTGACGATGATAAAAATAGCCTTACTGTTGCATTTAACTCTATATTAGATTCTGTTGGTTTCTGTCAGAGTGTAAATAAACCAACCCACTGTTATAATCACACTCTCGACCTTGTTCTGACTTATGGTATTGAAATTGAGCAACTATTAGTCGAACCGCATAATCCTGCTTTATCCGACCATTTCTTAGTAACTTTTGAAGTACTGTTACTAGACTACAAAGCATTAGTCAAAAGCTCTTGCAGCAGAAACCTATCTGTTAGTGCTATAGCCACATTTAAGGAAGAGATTCAACCAATACTTAACTCGATAGCATGTCTGCATGTAGGGGAGGAAACTTATACAAAATGTACACCACCCCAAATTGATCATGTTGTTGATAGTGCTATAGATGCGCTGCGAATAAAATTAGACTCTGTTGCTCCTTTGAAAAAGAAGAAAATAAAACAACATAGATTAGCTCCATGGCATAATGCCGAAACCCGCAAAATAAAGCAAAAGTCTAGACAACTTGAAAGGATATGGCGTTCCACTAAACTTGAAGAATCTCGTTTAATTTGGCATATTACTCTCAATGAATATAAGAAAGCACTGCGTAAAGCGAGAGCAGCCTACTACTCTTCATTAATAGATGAGAATAAGAATAATGCAAGATTTCTTTTCAGCACTGTAGCCAGGCTGACAGAGAGCCACAGCTCCATTGAGCCTTCTATTCCCTTAGCACTCAGTAGTAATGATTTTATGTGCTTTTTTAACGATAAAATTGTTACTCTTAGAAACAAAATTAATGACCTCTTGCCTTCGACCAGTATAGTGTTATCAACAGCTCCCGGAATCGTAAGTTCTAATATTACACTAGATAGTAAACTAGAATGCTTTTCAGCCATTAACCTTGAACAATTACATTCAATGATTCTCTCTTCTAAACCATCAACGTGCATGTTAGACCCAATTCCAACTAAGCTGTTGAAGGAAGTTTTTCCATTAATTAGCACTTCTTTATTAAATATTATGAATATGTCTTTATTATCAGGCTATGTTCCACAATCATTCAAAGTAGCAGTGATAAAACCGCTTCTTAAAAAGCACAACCTCGATCCAGAGGTTTTAGCCAACTATAGACCTATTTCTAATCTTCCGTTCCTCTCAAAAATTCTTGAGAAAGCGGTCGCAAAACAGTTGTGTGATTACTTAAAAAACAATGATTTATTTGAAGATTTTCAGTCTGGCTTTAGAACACATCATAGCACAGAGACAGCTCTGGTTAAAGTCACAAATGATATTCTAATAGCCTCAGACAAGGGACTTGTCTCTATTCTTGTTTTGCTCGATCTTAGTGCTGCATTTGATACTATCGACCATGATATCCTATTGCAAAGACTAGAGCACTTAGTTGGCATACAAGGAACTGCTTTAGGCTGGTTTAGGTCCTATCTATCTGAACGCTCTCAGTTTGTACGTGTTAACGATGAATCTTCCACGCAAACCAAAGTTAGCCATGGAGTGCCACAGGGCTCAGTGCTCGGACCTATTTTGTTCACATTATATATGCTTCCGTTAGGCAATATTATAAGGAATCATTCTGTAAACTTTCATTGTTATGCGGATGATACTCAACTATATTTATCAATCAAGCCTGATGAAATTAATCATCTAAATAAAATTCAAGACTGCCTTAAGGACTTAAAAACGTGGATGACCTTAAACTTTTTGATGTTAAACACGACCAAAACTGAAGTTATTGTACTTGGCCCGAAGAATCTACGAAACAAATTATCTAAAGACATACTAACTATGGATGGCATTAATTTGGCCTCCAGTGAGACTGTAAGGAATCTTGGTGTTATATTTGATCAGGATTTATCCTTTAACGCCCACATAAAATCAATTTCAAGGACCGCCTACTTCCATCTACGTAACATTGCAAAAATCAGGCATATCTTGCCTCAAAACGATGCAGAGAAACTAGTCCATGCATTTGTTACTTCTAGGCTGGATTATTGTAACTCTTTATTATCAGGGAGTACTAAGAAGTCAATCAAGTCGCTTCAGCTGATTCAAAATGCTGCGGCTCGTGTACTAACCAGAGTTAGGAAAAGGGACCACATTACTCCTGTTCTGGCTGCCTTACACTGGCTCCCTATAGAACACAGGATAGAATTTAAAATTCTTCTTCTCGCCTACAAAGCCCTTAATGGGCAGGCGCCATCTTACCTTAAAGAACTCATTATACCCTACTGTCCTACTAGGGCATTGCGTTCCAAGAATGCAGGGTTGTTGGTTGTTCCTAGAATCTTTAAAAGTACAATGGGAGCCAGAGCCTTTTCTTATCAAGCTCCACATTTGTGGAATCAGCTTCCAGTTTGTGTTCGGGCGGCAGACACCCTATCCGTTTTTAAGAGTGCGCTTAAGACCTTCCTTTTTGATAAAGCTTATAGTTAGGGCTGATTAGATTCAGCCCCTAGTTTTGCTGATATAGGCTTAGTTTGTCGGGGGACATCTTATTTCTTCCTTCTCTCTGTCTATACCCGTGTACACTCATGTTCCGATTAACCCAGCTTCCCCAAATGTCTTTCTTTTTGGTGTCTATATACGCTGGGATCCGGAGTCATGGATGATCCTGCGGTCCTGTGTCCTGGATCGCGAGCGCTGGATCTTGAGTCGTGGCTGTGGTCCTGGATCATAGGTCCTGGATGGATATCCTCGTGGATTCATCTTCCTATTATACACACATGCATTTCCAAACATTTGGACTACCTATGTTGCAAATGTATTATCTTTTCAATTTACACACGGCATCTATTGCACGTCTGTCCGTCCTGGGAGAGGGATCCCTCCTCTGTTGCTCTCCCTGAGGTTTCTCCCATTTTTCCCTTTAAACTGGGTTTTCTTTGGAAGTTTTTCCTTGTACGATGTGAGGGTCTAAGGACAGAGGGTGTCGTATTGTCATACTGATATTCTGTACACACTGTGAAGACCACTGAGACAAATGTAACATTTGTGATATTGGGCTATATAAATAAACATTGATTGATTGATTGATTGATTGATTGATTGCTCTACTTTTGCAGCGAGCACTGCGAGAGAAGCTACGCTTTGCTCCCACAATGCAGTTCGGCGAATCGTGACGTCACCCCATTCAAAGTGAATGGGCAGAAGCGTTGAAGCGGCAACGCACGCCGCCGTGTGTAGGGGCCGTAATGCTAACTAACGTGCTAGCTACTAGCTAGGTAGCTAACTTGATCCAGCCAGCCACTCCTGGTCCTTTCATCAGACGGGAAGCGAAAGAACGAGCAAGACCCATTGCTGATATGATAACAACCTGGTACTAAGCACACAGGCATCTTGTTAATACATGTTTATAAATGTGCTATATAAATAAAACTTGATTTGATTTGTTAAAGTTATCTTATCTTAGCTATCTCTTATATTTAGCAGAGGAAAACAATTATGACATCAGTTATGACATCACTTATGCGACTCTGGGATTTGTAGTCTTTCTAGTTGCGTATTTTTCATAGTCTTATATTTCAACAGTTTTATGACAAACTGTGACTTTTTTGACATGGAAATTATTTTTTAAGATTGACAAACATCATATGTGTAATTCATGGCACAATTCAAACGGGATCGAAAGTTTTCTCTCTCCATTGACTTCAATACATTCCGAAATAAGAGAGGCTTCTCAATACTCAAATTTCCCCTCCTCGACTCCCCTCCTCGACTCCCCTCCTCGATACTTAGACCCGCCCACAGGAGATGCGAGCGGAGGACCGAGGAGAGAGGAGGGGAAGCAGCAGACGTTTAAAGAAATGAGAACTCCTCTCCTCTGAGCGGTCATATTAAAGCGACGTCCGTTCATGATTACTGGCAACAGCTGCATCAGCTGTCAGTGTTTTGTCATATTTTATAATCTCTGTTAGATCAGCTGAACATTGTTCCCCCACATATTTACTTTGAATTCATTGAGAGTGCGGTATAATGAGACAATAACAGGCTACAGATGCGGACACACAGACACACATATATTTATATAAATATATGCAATTTAAAGTATGAGAGCACTCTCATAATAACGTAACACAATCAGAGACTGGATATATCCCCCCCCCCCCCCCCCCTCTCTCTCTCTCTGGTCGCTGAAATGGGGAATTGAAATTACAGGCCAAAAGTTGTATTTGCAATTTAAAAGTAAGCAGAGGACCCCAAACCAACTAAGACCTGTCTGTCCGCCGCATCTGCGCACGCACACTACACACACACACACACACACACACACACACACACACACACACACACACACACACACACACACACACACACACACACACACACACACACACACACACACACACACACACACACACACACACACACACACACACACACACACACACACACACTGTACAGGACACACCTACACACTGTACCACACACACACACACCTACACACTGTACCACACACACACCTACAGCTCCTAAAGCATAATCAGGTTACAGCCGTTGTGTATTTTATTATGTGAAGCACTAAATGGTTTTAGAAAAATATCGACTCTTTGTTTGTATATATCTACTAAACTAAAGCAAATAAAGAGAGTAGGCCTGTTATACTGAGTGATATTTATTTTACACACTGCTCTGCTTTCTGCAGGACCTCACAGCTGTTCTCACTGTAAACATCGCGTTGCGATGAGAGCAGTTTCTAAAATAATATCCAGGGGATGCATGCAGAGCTGTCATTGGCTGAGATAAGTCCGGCCGTGTGTCACGCCTCCACCGTTCCCGGAAATGCATCCGCGGAGGAGCCGTGGATGGAACCATCAGTGTATCCTCGGTTATAGCTCCTCCAGAGAGCCTCCTCGACGCTCGATCCTCGGTCCTCGGTGTACATTTAGAGAAATGAGACGTCCTTCAAAATGGCGCGCTGAAATTCATTTCCGGGTCACTACCGGAGGACCGAGGAGTCGAGGAGGGGAAATTTGAGTATTGAGAAGCCTCTATTGTCCCATGGACCGGAAGTAGATGGGCGTGACTTCGCCACTCTATACAATCTGACTTCTTTAAGCAACCAAGGGTGTCGCCCTCTGCTGGTCGCCCTCTGCTTTTAATAACTTCAGCAATCTAAGGCCCAATCCCAAACCACTCCCTCGACCCTACCCCTCCGTGATGGAGTGAACTCCGTCTGTAGCCACACTCGCAGCTCAACGAGGCTCCCTCCTGTCAGATGGAGGGAGTAAATACAGCAGCAAGCTTTGGGACGGCCTACCCTCTCTCCGGCAGAAACAGGAAATGCCGAAACTGTATCTAACAACGGTTTCAAATCAGCATCTCTTAGACAAAAAGTTTAAATGAATAACTCAAATAAAACTCCAAACATCTTTCATTGTGTTTCAAAGCTCTTTTAGTTTTAAACCTGATGTTTATAAGCTTCTTAGTTTTTGCAACGGTCTGTAAATATACACAACTTTATAATAAAATGCACACATTTACCTTTTTCTCGACTAAACACAGGTTTGATCCTAAGTTAAAAACATATGAGGTCATCATGAGGTTGTTAACATCGCAGTTTATCCGTGGATATTTGCTGGAACTACTTGTACACAGCGTGTTTCCTGACGGACACACACAGCGTGACTCCGGTCAGGTAGAGACCTGTCTCAAGTCAGCACCGCTGCAGACTCGCTGTTTGAGGGATTGATAGCCCACTCCCCCTCCACACTCGTTGCTTTGGAACAGCCCTCAATATGGCGGAGCCTCCGCGTGAACGCGCAAACAGAGGGGTAGGGTGTAGGGGGCGGTTTGGGAATGGGCCTAAATCTCAATGGTTTGCTCACTAATTTACAAACAAATGCATTTAATCTGAAACATTATCATTTCTTATACCTGTGCATAAACAATCTCACCTTACTCAGGAGTTCTACCTATTCGTACAAATCCACATTTTTAAATGCTTTAGTGAAAAATACATGTGGTAGTCAATTATCAAACATTCAACTGGATAAATGGGGCTTGGATGAAACTGTGTGAGTTGTATTGAGGATGTTTTAATATAGTTTTGCTGTGGTCAAATTATCATTGTGTGGGTAATGTAGAGCAGATGCACAGAATGAGTTATATAAAAGAGAATAGCATCATTGGTAATGGAATATGGAATTGCTTTTAATGTGTTCACCTTTTTCTGTCTCTTATGTCTTATCTCATGTCAGCTGGCGCCCTGGTCAGATGCTATTGTTGCTCTCTACACCACAGGGCTGTAATGTGGTGTTTACAGCACTGCCCGCACAGAGTGTCCAAAGAGAATCACTTTATGCTGCCTCAATCTGAGCCTGTATGGAGTGAACATTATAATTATAATACATATTGACTTTCATAACAAGCTAATAATTACAGCGACAGTGATGGACAGAACCTTAGTACATTACACAATTTATCTTAAGTGCAAGTAGGCTACTTTAAAATGGATTACTGTGACTGTTTTCATTTACACTCATTGTGTACCTTTATTACTAACCGGACGTTATACTGAATTGATGTCAGATATAACAACGTTTGAGATTTTACAAGCAAAACATAATATTAAAAAAAGCATGCTTGTAGATTGAATTACTGAGTAACGTTATTGCAGACAGCTTTCGTTTTTTCTATTGCATTTCTGACCTATTTATTAGCTTATCTTCAGTTAAAGGTGTGGAGGCTGTAACATATGAGCTGTTTTGCAGTGAGTGTACTCAACGTTGCACGATGACCAACAGTAGTGGTAAATACCAAAAGTGGAGGTAAACTGAGGCAACAACAGCCCAATTCTCTTTCACATTGTCTCATCCCCCCTCCTCCTCCTAACCTCATAAACCCAGCCTCACACTGAGCATTCCTGACCTCAGTCACACATACCAGCACAAACCCAAGACCTGCTCATGGCCACTGAGGCTCGGACTGATGCCAGACTCCAGAGAATACTGTACCTCGGTGGGGGCATCAATCTTCAATGTGTCCTGAAGTATTCATGTGTTTTCCTCAACTCGATTATAAATTATTGTATTTACTTGATTAGAAAAGATGCACAGGACTCGGTTATATATTATTACAGAGGAGGATTAGACCCAAGTGTTGAGGCTGCTAAAAATTGACCTACACTGCCCCCCTGTGGCAGGAGTCTGAACATGGTGGTTTTTGGGATTCAATATCTCAGCGTAAACGTCCCAGAGATTAAGTAAAGTCTTGGCAGGATCATGCAGACATACTATCAGATAATATTATTTACTTATGATAAAATAATACATTTGAAAACATTTTCAATACAGAGAAGATTGAGATACGCTAAAGAGAGCAAACATGAAAGAAGGAACAACAGTTCACTGCTGTTTCTTAAGATGCCAACCAGGACTCATAACAATGAGTTGAACATCTGTGATGTCGATCAGAATACCAGTAGAGGAAGTCTAGTTGTGGAGCTGGAAAAGCTTAATATTGATAATAGTACCCTTTGCTATTTATATAGCATCTTTCAAAACAAAGTGATTTAAAATGAATAAATACAAAAAACAACATATATCAACTAGAGAATGCAATTACTGAAGAAATTGTTAGTGGGAATGACGCTAAACTGCTATGCTGAAATGTAATGTGTAAGAAGAAAGTGAAGAATTTAGATTGAAATTATACATGAACACTGGGGGCTTGAATGTGTGATGAGAGAAGAAAAGAAAGTAAAAAGGCTTGGAAAAGCAGCAGAATATTTGAACTGCAAACTTCTGAACTAACTTGATGGTGAATGATCTGTCGCCATGACAACTGTATTTGATGACACCCCATAATACGCTTAGATGCGTTGATGGCTGCATTGTTACCAAACCTGTGAAGTTTTCGGCCGTTTGGAGCATTTTCACTGAAGTTATGAGAAAACCGTGTTTCATGGCGAGCCTTGTGTTACCATGGAAACGGCATATGATGACACCCCATAATTGACGTAAAGCTGTTGAGGGCAGGACCATTAACCATTATCTGAAGTCTGCTGCTCTGAGCATGTCAGTTGGATTTATGACATCATCAGGTGTTTATATTTGAGCTAACGAGGTGTCCAGAGATCAAAGGTTTCCATTGTTCTGAATGAGATGAACCTCTTACATGTGAACATTTTGTTGAAGAACCGTAACAGATATCGGTGAAATTTCAAAGCGTGTAGCATCTCAAGGACCTTGAGTATCTGAAGTGTGCTTTCTGTGTACTTTCGGGTTAATAATGTGGCCTTTTTGGCAGTTTAACTAAAGGTGTGCGGCTGCTGCTGTGAGGAAATATCAGCCTGAAATTAGATTGGGCTTTAATGGAGGCATGTTGAACGTTTTTGTCACTTCATGCCCTCGAGAGGCATTTTGTGTAATTATTTTTCAAGCTACGAGATGTTTTCCTACATTTGTCATGAAAAACGATGTCTCAGGAATGTAGGGTTTGGGAATTATGGCAGTTTTAACATTGGAATGAGGTTTCTGAGTGAAAGTATGAATGAAAAAGTTAGCAGTTGAAGTCGCATGAAGATTTGTTGAAGTCTGAAGAATTTCTCCATTGACTTCCATGTAAAAAATGTGATGAATTATGGGATGTATCTCTGGAATTATGAAAGTTATGAATGAGAAAAGTAATATCCATCGATTCCCGACCGAGCTGAACGTTTTTGATGTTTGAACGGAGTTTCTGCGATGTGGAATGTAGGAGGAGAAGAGGGCCAAAATAACAGGCGGAATAACAAAGAATTTTGTGCGTAGAAGAACAGATAGTGGGAACGCTGTGTCAGCATTCCCACTAAAATATGATAGATAACAGTTTCAAGATGAGAACCAATAGATATATCTGAATTAATCTTCCACTACTTACATTTGCATTTACATCACCCCTTTACCGTTTCCTAATGTTTAACTATGCAATTGAAGCATCATCAACACTTACTTCTGGGGATTTGAGGGGAAATGTTCAGATACGAATAGACAAAGTCAGCAAAATAAACATCTAAATGTGCATTGTGCATGTTTACTTTCCACTAGTCTAAAAAATGACTTATTACGGAAATAACAAAAGCCAAAAATGTTTGAAATTGACCAGTGCATTTAAAAATGGCTTCACTAATATGACCTTGTCACACAAGAGAGCAGTGGTAAAACACGTTTTTAATTCATTCACAGAAATGGAATCCAATGAGATTATTGTTTCCAACAATAAAATATTCATCGGGTCACATTACAAACACCTTAGAACAGCAGATAAATAGTTGATATCCCTCTCAAAGTGCAGGATCAGTTTGGTAGCAAAAATCCCTGACAAAAGATCTCATGGCACCAGATAACAGCATCTGGCTCTGCTATAGGCTACCGACTGTTCCCATGGAAACCATCCATCACATCATCGGACACATCGCAATAACCAAAAAGCTTTAGTTTAAATAATGAACCTATATAGAAGGTTTTCTATAGAGCTGTGGAGAATGTTTTTTGTACTATAATAGTCTGGTCCTTAGTGTCCCTTTTTATTACAGATGTTGGTCCTGTTGCATTCACAGGGGCAACAGAAAGATAGTGGAAGTGTCCCAATGTCAAAGTCAACGTTTTTCGTGAAACCGTAAATACCCCACTGATAAATGTCCGAAGATTTTATGAATCGTAACATCGGTGGTTGCTAAGAAATAGCTACATGAGACTGCTAAACGTCATCACGAAGAACATTAGCCACCTTTAGCTAAGCGGTGTTGACATGATGCACTCAGTGTGATGTAGTCATTTATAGCATAATGTCATCTTTTTACATCTGGCAATTGCATTTCAACTTAAAAAAAGATAAAAGTGGTGTTTATGTTCGGAGATTATCCTGCTGAACAAAAGGGAAGTATCATAAACATCCGTTTGCCACAGAGACTGTTTTCTGCCGTGCCCGTGCGATGCTAACTTCTCGGTCGGCCTACAACAATCCTCCCTGCACCTCATTTTGAGCTTCACACTGCGGGTGCAGATCATTCTGTTTGTAGATGCTACGTCAAGGCGTTTTATAAAGTCCTCGCTTCATTCTTACCCTTAGTTTCCACAGGGACCGTCTGCGCCGCACCGCGGTTTTGGTCCGACCTCCTCTAGCGTCATAACCCACCGGACGCGTCCCAGAAGCGCTTCAGAAGCGTAGCGTCGTGCGTGCAGGCTCGCAGTTTTGTTATTGATTCGGGCATCCTGGACATTTGTACTTCTACAAGAAAGTAAGTAGGCTACGTAGTTAAATGTTATATTTTTGTGTCTGTTTAAATTGTGTTTATTGTTTTTATAAATGTCCTATTTTGTTGTGTTGTAGTCTACAGACACAGTTAATAATAATTGTAATAGTCCACTTCCATGATGAAAACCTCGTCGTCCATTGTGCGTATCGTAGTGGAGGTGTTGTGATGAAGGAGGGGGGTCTGCTAAATTAGTATATGTGGGGGATGGGCCTGGCCCGGATGCTCTCCTTTCCACTTCCTGCGAGGGGGGGGTTGCTTGCCCGACCTTACGGCAGCGCCGCGGCAAAAATAGGATTCATCCTAATTTTAGAGAAGCGCTGCGCCGAGCCGCTTCTGGGACGCGTCTGAGCCGTAACGCGCCATGTGTGGTGGAATAGCACCCATTAACTAGAGTGGCCGCGATCCCTACAACCGCCGCGGCGCAGCCGTAACGCTGGGGGTTCACAGTCCAGTGATGGTCAGCTGACCACAGGTCCTGAGCTAATGGATGGACTCTATATGAAAGCACCAGCATAAAGTATCTCTCCCTGTAACTCCCACCTTTACAGCAGTGTGGTGGGAGGACTTTGCCCCAGTGTTAAGAGTCCCATTAGTTTCCTGCATAGACAACATTATATAGATAAATGATTGACATCAAACTCTTTGGTTGAATTATCAGTATACACTTTAGGCAACTCAGTAGGGAAATGTTTGAGTTTGTATATATATAAATAGGTACATTAAAACTTTAGGAGGTAAGTCAAGAGCTCTGAAGAATCATTTTGGTAAGAAATGTCCAAGCTATTTAGAACGAGCAGTTTGAATTCAGTCACATATTCAGGACACTTAAAGCCGTGTTTTGTTGGCAGTAGATCTTTCCCCCCCAAAGACACTGGACTTTGCCTCACTGATAACATTTACAATGTCATGACACGGTGCGAGGGCCCTGAGACAGGTGGATGGAGATGACCACAGCTCTTTCTGTGCTACCACATGCCAAATGCGTAGCCTCTGGGCTGAAACACATTAACATTTCCAGTACAGGCTGACATGATAAAGCTACAGAAATCAGTGATGAATTTTGATTGGCTAACTTATGATGCACCATATGTTGTTTCCTTTTTGCAATATTGGTATAACCTCTCAGGTTCAGTTTAAATAGCAGATGTGGACCTGAGACCTGGTTCAGGTGGAGTCTGGTCCTCTTTTCTGTTTCAGGACCTCTATACATACGTCCCATGTTTGTTACTCCATCTCCTGAAAGCCACTGCTGAGAGCATCCCAATTATTTTTTGTTCCAGGGAATCCTGTGAAGAGAGAGAATCCCCCCTCTAAGTCCAGTACTTGACTTCCGCTGGTTGATGAGATGGAGTTGTTGTAAATAATGTCCAGAGATTGTCTTTATTAACATGCTGCATTTATCCAGGAGATGGGACTGCAGCCCTGGTGGTGAGGTGTTTAGCTCTCAGCGCGTCTTCCTGTAATAAACAATAGCTGCTACCAATGCTACTGATGCTACTATGGCTACTGTCCTCCACTGAGAAAAACCACGGATCACCCCCTCCTGGAAAGATCAAACAGACAAAGAAAGATTAGTAGCTCCATACAGTTCTAAACCAACATTTAGAATGATTGTAGCACATCACTCACCCAGCCTCCCTGCTGCACCAGCCACGAGTAGAGCTGCTCTCTGATCACCTGCAAGACCCAGCCGATGATTGTTCTGATGTTCTCTAGATGGTTGGTGGTCAGGGCCTTTAAAAGCAAAAACAGGAGACCAGTCAGAACAACTTTGTAAGCTACAGACGCGGGTAAATATCCATACTTCATTTAGGCCCCATCCACACGGAGACCCGAGGTCGATATCAAAAAAGTCTTCCGTTCACACGGAATCGGCAGAAGAAACGTGTCCGTCCACACGAGACCTCGCGACCCCGCTGGAGACGCTGTATTTTTTTTATTTACTTTTATTGTCATTACACAGTAGGCCTACTTACTATTTAACTAAATGGTTTCTCTGCATTTGACCCATCCTAGTGTTAGGAGCAGTGGGCTGCCAATATGAACGGTGCCCGGGAGCAGTGTGTAGGGAACGGTGCCTTGCTCAGGGACACCTCAGTAGCACTTGTACACTGTACACTTGAACTTGTAATCGTTTGAGGGCTCCGTTTCCACGGTTCCGTTACGGCACATGTGTCAAACTCAAGGCCCGGGGGCCATATCAGACCCGTGGTGGATTTAATTTCGGCACGCAGGATAATTTCTAATAACTATTAGATTTGGCCCGCCGGTATATTGCACGCAAACCTTCACTCAATCCTGAGCCCAAACATTGATGAACTTGCACCCAAGATGAGATGCCAAGTATCTGCTTGAACTAGCATCACGGCAGAAAACTGAGTTTAAATGAATGTTTCCTTTTGCACTTTTTTTCTTGCGACAACAGGACATGTTTGTTTTTTTCCTTGAGGGAAATAGTTTTTTTGAAGCTGTTGTTGGCCTGTGGAAAATGTTATCATAAGAAATGACTCCGGAAAAGCTGCAGATAGAGCCATAAGAAATTAATGCAACTGATTATTTAATGTTTAATGTTGTTTTTATAGGCAATTATTTAAGCTTTGTTAGTTCCAGGTTAAATATAGGAATATTAAAATGGGAGGCGTGAGGCGCAGTGGTATAGTGCGTTGGTGTTCGGATCAGGGAGCACAGGTTCAAACCCCACTGCAGTCAGCATGTCGTTGTGTCCCTGGGCAAGACACTTCACCTCAAATTGCTCATGTGGGGATTGCCCCAGAGATGGAGTACTCGAGTGCCGATTTTCAGGACTCGTGACTCGACTCGGACTCGCGCAGTGATTGACGCGACTCGGACTTGGACTTGTGAATTCTCACGCACGATGACTTGGACTCGGACTCGTGAATTATCGCATACGCTGACTTGGACTCGTGAATCTTTCCCCCCCCGATGACTCGGACTCGACTTGTACATTGACGCTCCGACTCGAGCAAATTTTCTCTGCTATTGCAGTCTAAAGATGTCTAGAGACACACCCCGCATCGTGCTGTATGCTTTCACACATTCTGCTTCCACATTGGAAAAGAGCAGCGCAAAATGCTCGTTATGTGGAAACAATATTGAAGAGAAGGCTCCGTAACACATTACTCTAAGGATCCAGACATATAGGCTGTCTTGAACACTATCATCAGAATAAAGATTCAGCTGATAACACGAAAGCACATGGCTACTTAGCATGCAGAATGACTTGCTTTCTGGGGCTAAATCTTTATCAGTAAACCGATTTAACCGGTAAAAGTTCCTTCAAAATAAGAGTCCCGATCTTATTACCATCAAAATAAAAGTGCAAAACGAAAACTTTACCATAGGAAAATATTGGCATACAAATATAATCACTTCTCTAAAAGGTAACTCATTTTAAATATAGTTTATTTATATATAATAATAATAATATTAATATTAGTAATAAGCTTTATATTTGTATAGCACCTACTACTACAAGAATTGTAGCCAAACTCGCTTCACAGCAGTTCAATAGACAGATTAGTATAACATGACCAGTGTTGGGCAAGTTACTTTTAAAAAGTAACTAGTAATAGATACTGCTCTCAAAAAAGTAACTAGTTACTTTATTAGTTACTAAATTATAAAAGTAACTAGTAACAAGTTACTTTACTTTAAAAATAATAACAATAAAAATACAAGTTTTTGTGTTGTTCTGTGGCACAAGAGAAAATACAACTCCCCATCATTGTAGCAATTATCATTATGAAATAGTTAGACCCTCCAGAAAAACGCGATTCTGCGATCGCAGAAATTACCGCATAATCAGCAAAATGGCGCATATTTTTAAAAAGCCGCATATTTCTCAAAAGGCCGCATAATCCCCGCATTTTTCCACACAAAGTTGAGGGAAAAAAAAGTGAACTCGTCTTGATGATGCGCGACGTCATCAGCTCGCGCATCACAGAAGGTAAACAACACCATAGAGTGAACGTGTGGAGCTCACACGAGAGTTTCTCTTCACCAAGATGAACAAATCTCATTTACCGACGAACATTTCTGCTAAAGACCGGGCAAAGCAGTACCCCGATGTCTGGGGGGAAACTATTCTGCACCCCGTGCAACTGTGTTGGAGCATAAGAGAACATCGACGGTGACGACCCACTTTGATTCATTCAAACATTCGAAAATGCCTTCTGCTGCTGCGGACAATAAAGCCAAACAACTCACGTTCACAGAGGCATCGATCTCCAAAACCCTTTCGAGATAACGAACTAGTAAATGAAAACAGAATGAGGCGGAGAAGTGTGTGTGCGTGTGTGTGTGTGTGCGTGCGTGTGTGTGTGTGTGTGTGAGTGAGTGAGTGAGTGAGTGAGAGAGAGAGAGAGTGATTAAAATAGCCCAATTGCTTTTACAATAAATAAACATTGAATGTGTTTAATTGAATAGTAAAGGGGTTTAACGTTAGTGCAACCTGATCTCACCAGAATGCGTGACTCCACCACGACTTCTTAACACCACATTGCGTGGTGGAGTCACGAACTTTGTTACATTTACGTGTCGGCACCACGCAAACAACCCCAATGTAAAGTGAATGAGGCTCCTTTGTCGTGGTGCACACACGCATTTCTACAACGTCCCGCAGTGAGCTTTTATTCTATAAAACGTTTTTTTAAATCTACTTTATAGCTTGTAGTAACTCACGGGAGGCTTCTTTTATTTTATTTGTATTCATAATAATTAAAAAAAATTACATTATTTACGAATTTGTGTTCTCAAAAAACAGTGGATTGTGTGTAATGCAACTGTGCTTTTTATTAAATTAGTTAGTTTTTAAAGAAGGCCAGAGCTTCAGCTGTGTCAAATAGATTTTTCCCTTTAGTTAACGTTATTTAAAAGATAATGATCATGTCCCCTGTATTGTATTACGAGCGTCCATTCCCATTGGATAACGGAGAATTGTACACCCGGAAGTAAGAATTCTCCTTACTGTCGATTGATTTTACAGTGATATCTGCTCTACTCAGACTAAAAAACACAAAATTGTCCTTGTTAATTACACAACATTGATTGGTTTGAATTGTGTGCAATGCTTTTGTATTTTCCCCCTTCAATTCGGAGAAACAAAGATATTTTCAGAGTTTTTGGATGGCAGAAGACACTACACTACCCAGAATCCTCAGCTATCGTTTGAGACTACACCAAGTGCTTAGCTTGACAAACCCCGTGATCAGTCCTCAAGCTCTTTGATTGGTTGACCTCCAACTGCATTCCATATAAAAAAGGTTTCGTAAAAGAGAAAATCATACTTTATTCAGCAGTGCTTGCTTTACTCTTTGAAAGTCATCACATGAATGCATTGTAATAAATGGTTTGGCTGCATTAAATATTACACATCTGTCTTAGTTCTTTATTTATCTACAGAGATCGGGCATCAGAATACACCGGAAACTATTTTACCGTTCTGTTTTAATTTCACAATAAATTAGTAGTCATATTTTGTTTTGATATTATTGTTTTGTATTAACTACTAGACCGCTGGGTCATGTTAAGGCCATCTTTTCTGTGTTTCTGTGGGGGTTTTCCATCGCTTGTGTTACAAATATCAAAACAATAACAAAATAATATTCGTCGTAAACTAAACCGGAAACAGCAGTATATTTTATTTTGTTAACACTGTAAACTTGACAGCCTTTTAACCCAAACCACCTACTGGTTAAAGCACGTTATTACACGTTTAGAGTAATTGCAATGCAGGAAGATTGTGTTGCTTTTTAATGACTGTTTAAAATGCCTTTTTCTTAATGTCTTTCATTTTTGTAAAGCACTTTTGAATGTGTTATATTTTATGAAAACATTTAAATATTAAGAGTACATACAAAATAGTGGGAAAGTAGAAGGTCAATGATATAAATATAGAATAGAAAATATCAAGAAGATACTCAAATGATATCTAGAATAAAACAGTTTAGTGCCTGATAGGAGGATGTGCTAACTAATAAGGCTTTATTTAAACATTAAAGAATACTTTAGGTTAAGGTCTTCATTTAAATAGGAAAAAAGCTTTGGGGGTATCTAAATATTAAGCCTGACAAAGTCTAAATTGCATGGTTTGTTTTGGAACTTGACAATTAACTTTCCTGCAATGTTAACTATGTTGAAGCACTTATTTTAACTGATACACATTAATTATATATATCTTATGTATGTAGATAGTATAAGAAATGTGCAGAATACGACAGTGTAATGGTGGAAGTATACACACACATTGATAGATGTCTTGTAATGCACTGTTGAGGAACCTGTGACTCAAGTTTTTCATTCATTGCATAACTACACTGTTGTGTATATGATATGTCAATAAACCTTAGAAAATCTTGAAATCTTGAAAGGGATGTGCAACATAGCAATTATATACAGTCTTTAATTAACTATTAGAGAATAACGAGTAATGAATATGCTTTAAACGGATCTGCAGATAAATATTTAGTCTTCTCAAGCACCAACTATCAAATATCTCGCCTGATTGTTGGCACTTGACAATCACTTTCACTGAATTTCACTCAGGTGTAACTAAAGTCTGATTTAAGGGCTGTTTATATTTCACATCATTAATCCAAATCTGTAAAGTAACTAAAATAAATGTAGTGGAGTAAAAATATCAGGTTAACCTTAAAGAAAGCCCTCAGGATTATAAAAGACCCCCTTCGCCCCAGCCACAAACTGTTCTGTCTGCTGCCGTCTGGCAGGCGGTACCGCAGCATCCGGACTAAAACCACCAAACACAGAGACAGCTTTATCCCACAGGCCAGAAGACTATTAAACACCTGAACTTAGAAACAACATCCATAACATTCATCTGGCTGCTACTTAGAAATTATTTATCTAATATATCATATTCCAATCACTTGTAGACTCTTGTTGCACTATTTCACTATTTGTTCTGTGTAGGCCTATCTGTTTTATTGCGTAGCACTGTTGGAGGAGCCTGTGACCTAAGGGCCCCCCCCTTAGGTCACAGGCTCCTCCAACACGTTCGTTTCCTGTTTTGAATAGTGTGCCGTCGATGGGTTTCATTCCATTTCAAAGTCCTTTTTGACGCTCTGTGTAAACTTCGCGCATCCAATCACAGAGGTTGAGGACTGATCACGGGTTTGTCAAGCTAAACACATGGTGTAGTCCCAAACGATAGCTGAGGATTCTGGGTAGTGTAGTGTCTTCGGCCATCCTAAAACTCCGAACAAACATTTGTTTCTCCGAATCGAAGGGGAAAAATACAAAAGCATTACACACAATTCAAACCAATCAATGTTGTGTAATTAACAAGGATAATCTGGTGTTTTTTTAGTCGATGAGTAGTGCAGATATAACTGTATAATCAATCGACAGTAAGGAGAATTCTTACTTCCGGGTGTAAAATTCTCCGTTATCCAATGGGAATGGACGCTCGTAATACAATACAGGGGACATGATCATTATCTTTTAAATAACGTTAACTAAAGGGAACAATCTATTTGACACAGCTGAAGCTCTGGCCTTCCTTAAAAACTAACTAATATAATAAAAAGCACAGTTGCATTACACACAATGCACTGTTTTTTGAGAACACAAATTCGTAACTAATGTAATTTTTACATTCTGACGATTTTTTTTTAATTATTATGAATACAAATAAAATAAAAGAAGCCTCCCGTGAGTTACTACAAGATATAAAGTAGATTTAAAAAACCGTTTTATAGAATAAAAGCTCACTGCGGGACGTTGTAGAAATGCGTGTGTGCACCACGACAAAGGAGCCTCATTCACTTTACATTGGGGTTGTTTGCGTGGTGCCGACACGTAAATGTAACAAAGTTCGTGACTCCACCACGCAATGCGGTGTTAAGGAGTCGTGGTGGAGTCACGCATTCTGGTGAGATCAGGTTGCGTTAGTGGCAGGTTGTGTGTGAGAGAGAATAAATAAATAAGACAGCCCAATATTTATTTTTTCCGCATATTTCACAACTTTCCGCATATTTCGCAAGTTCCCGCAATTTCACCGCATAAAATCACATAAAACCCCGCATGTTTGATCGCATAATCAAGGATTTTAGCCCGCGTTTTTCTGGAGGGTCTAAATAGTGGAACAATAAAACCCAAAAGTGCGATTTAAAAAGATCGTTTTTTTGGCTGTTTAGATGGTGTTGCTCCATCTGGGTGGTTGAGACGGTGGGGTCTTTGGCGACTAGTTTTATAGCCCCATGTACATTAGTTAGGTGCTTCAGGAGATTGGCATTGCTGTTTTTCGATGTGGACAATGCTTTCTGTCCTGCACACAGTTTACATTTTACCGTAATATTTTTTACGTCCTTTATCCCCACAAATTGAAAATAGTGGTTATATCTCCAAGTTGCAAATGCGCTGCTGCTCTCGCTGATACTTGCATCTGCCATTGTGTGTGTGTGTGTGTGTGTGTGTGTGTGTGTGTGTGTGTGTGTGTGTGTGTGTGTGTGTGTGTGTGTGTGTGTGTGTGTGTGTGTGTGTGTGTGTGTGTGTGTGTGTGTGTGTGTGTGTGCTGGTGGTGAGCGCTGCCGTGTGTGTGTTAGCAAGTGTTTGTGTGTCTGTGTATTTTCCCCATAAGGAAAGACCCGCCCAACTCTGTCTCGGATTGGCTTACCCTGAAATGTTACCTCGCGTTAACCAATCATCACTCCTCTCTGGTTACTTTCACTTTTTTTTCGCGAGAGGACATCGCTGTATTCGCCTGTAAATTACATCCGCAGGGAGATTCGGTTCAGTTCCATCACATAATGTAACGCACCCATTTAAATCACAGTAACTATAACGGCGTTACTGAATGGGAATAGGTAACTAGTAACGCTATTAGTTACCGCAAAAAGTAGTTGCATTACAGTAACGCGTTACTTTGTAAAGTTAGATTAATACATGAAGACTTGTGACTCGGACACAGGTAATGATGACTCAGACACTCCTTGGGTGACTCGGACTTGGACTCGACTACGACTCTCCCTTGGTGACTTGGACTTGGACTCGGACTCGAAGAGTGGTGACTCGAGAGTGACTTGGACTCGTGAATTGGTGACGACAACACTGGATTGCCCACAGTATTGAGTATGTAAGTTGCTTTGGATAAAAGCGTCTAACAAGTAACATGTTATGTAAAATATGTGCAATAAGTTAATTTCAATAAGTTTTGCAATAAACATTGAACCAGTCCGGCCCTCGACTAGTACCGATTTTTTTATTTTGGCCCACTGTGTATTTGAGTTTGACACCCCTGCGTTACGGCCTCGTGTGGACGAACCGTCCATACGATAAAGAACTATAGCGGATAACACCCGTTTAGTCTCCGTGTGGACGGGGCCTTAATCAGGTCCATGTGAAACCCCCTTGATTGATTCACATGGAGCGCGCTACACTAACAACGGTGGAATGTGTCAAGAGTTGTGCTCATGTTGTTTTAAAACCCACAAATATAAATTGAATTGTAAGCACCGGCCCCGAACTGGCCTTGGAATTGTCGGACGTGTCGGCAGCATTGATACAATAATAAACACATTCATTGCAATCAGAAACATTTGAAAATATACACTTTGCTAACTACTGGATATCAGCATCTTAATAAAAATGTGGGAGTCCTTTCATTTCTTAAACCTGGGTATTCTTTCAATTGGGAACTTTTTCTGAATTCTTGTGTTTTGGTTGTCCAGTAGCAAAGGTTGTGGATAGCTGGTAGATAGTGTGGTACCACGTCAGCCAAATGCCAACACAATGAAAAACTAAATAGAGAAGAGAAGCTTTCAAAAAGAGATCGCAGTCTAATCAAGCAGAGTACTAAGACAGAATATGCCAAGCTCTTTCCAAGAATGAACATTGGTATCTGATATGAAAAGGGCTCTGCTTATCTACCAAATACTTTCAGAAAAGGTGGGTTACCCAAATCTGCTTCACAGTGTTCTGGAGTTAAAAAAAAAAAGACTGTTTGAAATTCTTCTGTCCGATCCATGCACATGTGTATAACAAAACTTGACTTTCTCCTCCCTTACTTTGATGTTCGTGGTCAAATTTAACCAGTCTGGTTGAACTGCTCTTACATAAAGAACATTTAAAAAAAAAATCTAACTTAAAACTCTGTTTTAAACTGTAAACAATTTCTCAGACTGCTGGTTTACATGAATAAGTGCAGTGAATATACAAAGAATACACACTGAAAATGTATTCCAAAACTAACAGGGTTGTCGGATGGATGAACATAATCTAGGGTTACCCATTCATTTCCTATGGCGGTCATTTTGGACCGGGATCACGGCATTTTGTGTAATAGCCACGAAATAAATGTAATCTATTGATTCGTGTTCACCAACACAATTTTCCCATTTTTTTCCTTGTCACACAGAACGATTTTAAAAGCAATGTATTGCTATTGGTTGTCCGGTCGGGTCTTGGAAGACCGGAAGCTGTGTGGTTCATAAAAACATTTTCTTACTCAATATCAAGCCACGATTATTGTTTTTATTTTAAATTGTATAATGTCTGATTTTTATTGCCGTCCGTGAGGAAAATAAATGGGGCTCAGAATACTGAAATATGTATTTTTTTTTTAAATCTTCTAATTTGTTATTATTTTTAAATCGTTCTGTGTCAGAATACTGAAATCTGTATTTTTAAAATCTTTTTTAATTTGTTATTATTTACATTGCTTTTAAAATCGTTCTGTGTGACACGAAAACAAAGGGGAAATCGTGTTGGTGAACACGAATCAATAGATTAATTTTGTGCCTATAATACGAAATGCCGTGAGACTGGGTTGGATCACCATAGGTCAGTGCTTCTCAAAGTGTGGTCCATGGACCACTGGTGGTCCGTGAGCGCCCACTAGTGGTCTGTGAGTATATTGGTAAAATTTCACATTTTAAATTAATTAATTACATTTTCCGCACTGTCGCGGGAATATCTCCGCAATGGAGCGAGCTTAAGTTTCTTTCGAGTGCATGATATAGCCCAGCGCAACATCTTCGTCACACATGTTGCCACTTGTTTGTACCATTTTCAGGCGATTTGTAATCTGTTCTAGAAAAACTATGGGATTTTGGATATTTGTGGAGTTAGGTGGTCCGCGAGTGTTTTTTTATTGGTTAACTGGTCCTTGGTATGGAAAAGTTTGAGAAACACTGCCAAGTTGATAAAACCACTCAAAATTCAATGAAAGTGGTGATCAGCAATTGTATATGTTCAAATCCCTACTGTGGAGGATATCATAAGGCTTTGAGGCAATCAGACGTAAAATACAATATTTCTGATTGATGAAAGTCGTAGTAGTGTTACCTTGTGTATGAGTCTGTAGGCCAGATGGAAGAGAGCCACCACTCGCCCCCAGTTGATGCCGTCAGCAAAGATGTTCCGGGCCACCTTCATGAAGATGTGCTGAGCACAGTTGGCCGGTACCTGGTTGATCAGTCTGACAGGAGGAAAAGGACACACTCAAACTCTCTGAAACAAGTCTAACGTTAAAACTACTGTAGCAAACAGTAATAATTGTCGTAATGGCGTTACATTTTTTCAATATTTGGCAATAAAATCCAATACAAACAAGTTAAATTTGAATATACGTTAGCAAAAATAGTAATGTTTCAGGAAAGCTCTAGCGCAACATCACCAGTTATATTTCACAACAAATAACAAATTAAACTCAAGTGTAATCCAACAAAAGCATTAGATTTTATTTGTGTTGTGTGTGTGTGGGAATGTAGGTCTGATTAATTAAGCAGCAAACAGACCGATCAGCATTTCAGTGTTAATGTGTCCATTCTTCAGTCAAGGTACAGTGGGGCAAAAAGTATTTAGTCAGCCACCAATTGTGCAAGTTCTCCCACTTAAAAAGATGAGAGGCCAGTAATGTTCATCCTAGGTACACTTCAACTATGAGAGACAAAATGGGGGGAAAGAATCCAGGAAATCACATTGTAGGATTTTTAATGAATTAATTGGTAAATTCCTCGGTAAAATAAGTATTTGGTCACCTACAAACAAACAAGATTTCTGGCTCTCACAGACCTGTAAATTCTTCTTTAAGAGCCTCCTCTGTCCTCCACTTGTTAACTGTATTAATGGCACTTGTTTGAACTCGTTATCAGTATAAAAGACACCTGTCCACAACCTCAACCAGTCACACTCCAAACTCCACTATGGCCAAGACCAAAGAGCTGTCAAAGGACACCAGAAACACAATGGTAGACCTGCACCAGGCTGGGAAGATTGAATCTGCAATAGGTAAGCAGCTTGTGAAGAAATCAGCTGTGGGAGCAATTATTAGAAAATGGAAGACATAAAAGACCACTGATAATCTCCCTCGATCTGGGGCTCCACGCAAGATCTCACCCCGTGGGGTCAAAACGATCACAAGAACGGTGAGCAAAAATCCCAGAACCACACGGGGGGACCGAGTCCATGACCTGCAGAGAGCTGGGACCAAAGTAACACAAACACACCGCCCGGGCAACGAAGGAGTGGCTTCGTAAGAAGCATTTCAAGGTCCTGGAGTGGCATAGCCAGTCTCCAGATCTCAACCCCATAGAAAATCTTTGGAGGGAGTTGAAAGTCCGTGTTGCCCAGCGACAGCCCCAAAACATCACTGCTCTAGCGGAGATCTGCATGGAGGAATGGGCCAAAATACCAGCAACAGTGTGTGAAAACCTTGTGAAGACTTACAGAAAACGTTTGACCTCTGTCATTGCCAACAAAGGGTATATAACAAAGTATTGAGATGAACTTTTGTTATTGACCAAATACTTATTTTCCATCATAATTTGCAAATAAATTCTTTAAAAATCAGACAATGTGACTTTCTGGATTTTTTTTCCTCATTTTGTCTCTCATAGTTGAGGTGTACCTAGGATGACAATTACAGGCCTCTCATCTTTTTAAGTGGGAGAACTTGCACAATTGGTGGCTGACTAAATACTTTTTTGCCCCACTGTATGTGTCTTATTTAAAACTCCTGCTTTACATAATGCAAAGTCCAACCAGTCACAAGAGATTACCATCAGCTGTTTGTCTGCTATCAAAGAGTTATTCTAGAGCATGGGTCGGCAAAAGGCTGCCACTTGTTTGTCCGGCCATTGGTGGCCCGCCAGCAATAATATTTGGCCCGGAAAATTATTGTGAGAATAAAAATAAAATATTTTTTTGAGATTCTTTTTTTTAATATCGGACCGACAGTCGCACATATAGGCTATAATGTCCGAATAGAGAATCTACCTACCCCTGAAGAATGCTTATATATGCGTACTTTTATCTATGTTGAGAGTGAATGACACACAGCACGGGCACAATCTGGCAGTGGGGTGCACTGACACTGATAGTGGATCAATAAGTAGATTGACAGCGTGTGGTGCTGAAATAGCCAATATGCCGTTTGTGGTTTGAAAAAAAATAACACCAGCTCACTAAATCATTCAAACGTAATGTTTACTTTAGGGCTGTCAAACGATTACAAATTTTAATCAGATTAATCACAGCTTAAAAATTAATTAATCATGATTAATCACCATTCGAACTTTGTCCAAAATATGCCATTTCTTTATGTATATTGTTGTGAGAAGGCGGATATATCCATTTAACATACAGTATGTATGTTTATTATAACATTCTTCTGCGTGTCAAAATGAAAGACAACCCACACACCTATCAATCATCAAACCGTGGGGTCTTATTTCATTACGTGCTGATTTCTATCAACGGGGAGTACTTCAGGAAAGTCGACGGGGGGGGGGGGCTAGTGGAGTACTTCGTGACCAGAGTGTGAACGTTGTGATCAGCTGTTTTTGCGCAGTTCTCCAGTGAAGGGGGGGGGGCGTAGTTTTGGCACAAGTCCGTTGTACAGACCGACGTTAACAGCAGCCCTGTCTGTGCACACGGAGACCGACTCTGTCGTCCGGTGATCTAACCGCCTTCTGGAAAAGCTTCACAAGTACGTCGGAACGCAAATGTGCTTTGTGACACAAGTGACGGTACGCATTTCAGATTACGCACATAACTGCGTACCAGTTATGTGCACCCCTGTACTACAGCAAAAGTATTCTCCGTCGGGACTTCCTGCAACAACACCACGCCGTTATCTTGATTCTGATTGGCCTGAAGACATTATCAAAGATGTTCTATTGAGAAGACGATCACTACGTGACAAAAGTTTTCAAAACCGTTTCTGGTCTTAGGTATTTCCAGACAAGTGGCTACTGAAATCAATCTTACTAATTGCTGTCTGTGCAATTTACTCGGCGCGAGTTGGCGGACTTTATTTTGCTTACTTTAACATCATTTTTCATGGTGGGGCCAAGCCATTTCTTGGTATGGGTGTAGCCTACCCCAGCCATACCCTGGCGCTGACACTGGTGGGATGTATGGGGCGGGCCATTCTGCACATGCGTTAAATGCGTTAAATATTTTAACGCAATTAATTCAAAAAATGTATTACCGCCGTTAACGCGATAATTTTGACAGCATTAGTTTACTTATATGTGAACAGTAACAAAGTTCAGTCAAAACACACAACAAAATCGGAGAAGCCCCTTGATCATGGAGGGCGAGGGGTGGTGGTGCATATGCTGCCACCCCAATTGACAGCTTTGTTTTGAAAGAAAAGTTTTGGCTCATCGGACATTTATGCATAACATGCTAATGCTAACCGGAAGTGAATAATTTTCAGAATAAAAGTATTAAGTAAATAGTGTGAACTTCCGGTTTTTTCAGAACAAAACTGATTTAAATTAAATAGTGTATTTAATTAAAAATTACGCCATATCAACATTGATTTTAATTTCTAACAGTATGTATGGTACATCACTATGTATGTAGTATGTACTGTATAATAATAATAAATAAAATGCATTATTATTATTATTATTACAATGTACACATGTAGAGTTGTAGAAAATACATGGTGTACAGACAGTACAGTACCTACAGTGTAGCCTATACTGTATAGTAGGGTGTAACAGTGTAATGCGTATAGTCTCCTCTACACTCTACCTTTCAGCAACGTGTTAGGGATTTAGGCTCAGTCAGCTCAGGGACTGTTTGGTTACTTTAGTTTGGTAAATGAAATAAATGTTTGAACTTTGTAGTAGTTCAATGTAGTTGCTGTCATAAGTCATTTGTAGACTAAGTGGCAAAAAGTGTTTTTTTACATTTGTACTTTGTAGAGAAATGTAGACACAAGTTGGAAGGGAGCACAATAAACCTGACGAGTTTGAATTTGAGTTGATTATGAGTTTATTTTCAATTGATAATTAGCTCACAATAAGTTCACTTTAGTCACACAACTTGACACAAGCCATGGGTTCAGGTCCGGACTTATAAGTCCGGACCTGAACCTGAACCTCTGGACTTGAGTCCGGACCTGAACCTGAATGTGAGTCCAGGTACGCAGCTCTACTTGTAACCCCTCCCCCGGTCCTGTCGCGAGTGAGGAAATATGATTGTCATTTGAACGGGACGGCGCAAAACGAGAAGCATTCGGTCTACAATGACAGAGAAGAGACTGTCAAGTTCGGCTGTACTTAGCATTGATTCAAAACTCACTAAAGCTTTGGATCTTAATAAGCTTGTGAGCAGGGGCCACCTGTAGAATCTGGAGAATCACAGAACGGCACCGCAGCGAGGCTCCCCCCCCAAAGCATTGGAACGCGTCACATGTTTTAACAATCAATTACTTAAAGGTGGGGTCTGTAATTTATTTCAGAAACACTTTGTTATATTCCATGGAATGCTCTTAACATCCCGATAGAAATAATAATACATTTTATTTCTATAGCGCTTTTCTTGAACCCAAAGACGCTTTACATTTGGGAGGGAGGGTAGACAAACAAAACAAAATCAAAAACAAAGCCAAAAAGAAACAAAACAGAAAAGCAGTCGGGAGGAAGTTGGTTGAGAGGGGGGGGGGGGGGCTTATGACGGTATTGAGACATTTATTTACCGCGATATCGAGATATATCGTTCCATCCCTAGTAATCACCGCTAAATGCACTTTTATACAGGGGTATCTCCTCTTGCACTTTATGTATCATAGCTGCTATATTGTACTGCCATGTGGTAAATGCTTGTATGCTGCTCATGCTCTTTCTGCATATCACATATTTATTTTTGCTATGTATATACATGTCATGTTCTTATATGTTGTATGTGACGGGACTACGGATGGAAATTAGCTCAAAGCTAAAATCAGGCTCATTTACATTTGTAAGCATTATTTTGTGTTCATCAATGTGCACTGTCCCGGTATGTGACCAGGGGCCTCATTTATAAAGGGATATATGCTAAAAAAATGGCGTACGCCAGTTTCTACGCAATGTTTGCGATTTATAAAATACTAACTTGACAGGAAAACGTGCGGTCCTCCACGCAAACTCTAACCCATGCGTACGCACTAAGCACAAAAACGGGAGAGACGAGAAACTGCGACACGGTTGGCAGAAGGAAGAATGGAGAGAAATATGTGGAAATAATACCATACATAAAATGTTACCTCTCATTTATCATATATGAAGAATTCATTTTCACAAATTGATTAAAGCCAATCTTAAAATGATTAAACAAACGCCTGTTTGCGACTCCTCAGTGCACACAAAAACATAACTTGGAGAAATAAATAAATACGGATATGTTATTTAAAACCACCTTGAATATGTTGTGTTAATGTTATGAAATGTTTTCTCATAAATGATGCGGTGAGTCCTTACCCCAAGTGAAGGAGTTCAAGTATCTCGGGGTCTTGTTCTCGAGTGAGGGAACAATGGAGCGTGAGATGGGCTGGAGAATCGGAGCAGCGGGAGCGGTACTGCAGTCGCTTTACCGCACCGTTGTGACGAAAAGGGAGCTGAGTCAGAAGGCAAAGCTCTCTGTCTACCGGGCCATTTTCGTTCCTACCCTCACCTATGGTCATGAAGGATGGGTCATGACCGAAAGAACGAGATCGCGGATACAAGCGGCCGAGATGGGTTTCCTCCGCCGGGTGGCTGGTGTCTCCCTTAGAGATAAGGTGAGAAGTTCGGTCAACAGGGAGGGACTCGGAGTTGAGCCGCTCCTCCTTCGCGTCGAAAGAAGCCAGTTGAGGTGGTTCGGGCACCTAGTTAGGATGCCACCTGGGCGCCTCCCTAGGGAGGTGTTCCAGGCACGTCCAGCTGGGAAGAGACCAAGGGGTAGACCTAGGACCAGGTGGAGGGATTATATCTCTTCGCTGGCCTGGGAGCGCCTTGGGATCCCCCAGTCCGAGCTGGTTGATGTCGCCAGGGAAAAGAAAGTTTGGGGCTCTCTGCTGGAACTGCTACCCCCGCGACCCGACCACGGATAAGCGGGAGAAGATGGATGGATGGATGGATGGATGCGGTGAGCAGGAGGACAGAATTACGTCTAAACTGACGCCGTTTTGCATTTCAGGTTGTAGATACGAGCATGGTTTTATATACTATCATGTTTAATCGTGTTTTATGCCGTTTGCCAAGACTTGATAAGTCGCTCGTAAAACACAGGAGGTATGGAAACTAAGAACACCATGTGTGGTCAATTGTACAGCTAATATAACACAACACATTAGTTGTATTTCCTTTAACTGGTGGATATAGAGTTGCTGCGGGGGGGGGGGGGTTGAGACGCAACGCACAGGCTGCAGTGGAGACGCACAGCTGATCGACAGCTGATCGACAGCTGGAACACAAACCACCAAATACGAAAACATAATTCAGATCCAGTCGTCATGACTCCACACCGGAGGGATTCCCTGATCATTTCTTACAGTTTCTCATCAAGGGGGTGTCTCCTGTCCCCGGTGCAAACACACTGCCTGAGGAAGGCTATGTGTATTTATTTTGTCATGAACCTTTTTCGGACCACTTATTTATTTATTTTGGAGACGATCCGACCTCCATGCAGCTACTCTGGTTCAAACGGCATCCACCAAACAATATGATTTATCTCGACCTCCCCAAAATAACCAAAATCTGACACGGTGTGAGACGTCTTTTTTAGCTGTTCTGTCGTCATTTCCCGCGATCTTCTTCATAAAGTCAGTCAGAATGAATGAATGGGCGTTTCTTTGACTATTTATAGGCAAATATGGGCGTTACATGAAGCCCGCAAAAGGTGCACCGCATTTCGAGTCGATTGTGATTTATAAAGGGAAACCGGCGAGGAAAGTGCTGTACGCACTTTCCTCGCCGGTACGCAATGTTTGGTGAATCAGAAAATGTCGGAACATTTCTGTACCTATTTTTTGGATTTCTACTACGTAAGCAACCTTCCCACGTGAATCCTACGCACGGCGTTATAAATGAGGCCCCAGGACTTGGTATCAGCACTGTAGATACTCTTTAGAGTCAGTCCTCCCTACATTGAACCACTGAGACCACCCGGCACCAGGAGTGGAGTGATGTGCTCCTCCAGTGGTGTGTTCCTGCTGCACAGCTTACCGTTGGAGCTCAGCGTTCCTGTTCATCTCATCTGCAATCTTCAGCAGCTGCTGCACCACCTCTTTGATATGAGGGTCCTGTTGTTCGTTGGGTCTTCCTCCGAGATGCTCCGAGGAGACGTGGCGACTTGGCTCCTCCGCGTTTATACGTTCAATCACATACCTAGGACAGAGAAAACGGCTTTACCAAGGAAACACCACACAAGACGCATGCTTGGACTTTGTGAGCTTGCTTTAGAAACAAGGCTATATACATATAGCGTATATATCGATATACATCGACAAGAAACGCATTTGTGTGAAAATGTGAACCTATCCTAAAAAACACTAGCATAGTGTTAGAGACTGGAGGCTTAGAGGACATCCAAGTAATAATAATAATAACAAATTATATTTATATAGCGCCTTTCAAGGGACCCACGGTTGCCCATGACCCATGGTGGACAAACAAAACAAGCAGACAATCAAAGGGCAAACAAAAAATAAATAAAGGAAGCCGGGGGACCAAGAAAGGGCTAGGGCCCGAAGGCCAGGGTGAACAGGTGTGTTTTTAATGATTTGAGTAAGTCAAGGTTCAAATTGAAAAAAGGTGGCAAAAATACATGTAACCAGTAAAACAAACTTGGGGAACAGAGTAGTGATGTGTCGATCGCAAACGAGCCGGCTCTTTTAAGTGAACAAAGGGAGCCGGCTCACGCACGAGAACGAGCCGTTTTTTTTTGTGAAGTAATACAAGGCGGAATGATATGATGATCTCCGCGCTACGCTCCATGCATGCATGCAGTGACATGTAATATCCAAGGATTAGAGACTGTTGGATGCTGCTGTTTTGAGCATTGTAATACATTTATTTGTATTATGTTTTTTTATGATTAGAGTCGGTTGGATGCTGCTGTTTTGAGAATTGCAATATATTTATTTTCACTGTTATTTATGATTATCTTTAGGCTCAGCAAAGATTTGATGTCAGCTGTTGCTGTCTTTTTGTTGTTGTTAATACTGAAATAGAGCCCTGCTGTTTTGTTAGGGCTTTTTCTTTAAAGGGGACCCATCATGCAAAATGCACTTTTGTACGTCTTTTATACATGAATACGTGTCCCCGGTGTGTCAGGGAACTCACCAAGTGTCAGAAAACACAACCCTCTCTCTTTTCCTCTATACTCAAATCTCTAAAAACGGGGCTGCAACAGATCTGATCCAGACTGATCCAGATTTGAAAGTTCCCTGACGTCAGGAACGAGGAGCTCCGCCTATATGGCCAACTCTCCACCTATCAGGGGAATGTGGGGTTGGGCCACGGCCGGCCATTGCCGCTTGAAAGCGCTGGAGACGCTGTAGTACATATGCCAGGCCTGTAAGTGGCGCTGTAGTCTGCCACAAAAGCAGCGAAGAAGACTTCCCGCGCATTGGTTGCCCTTCTGTTTATTCTCCGCTGTGGCTCTTTTTCTCCCTCCCCGAGGCAAGCGTTTGCTCCTGCTGCTGTAATTCAATGCAATCCCTCCCTCGCTGTAAATCTCTCCGGTAGTCCACCAGCAGATGACAAACACCCACCTCTCCGCCTCTTCCAAGGGACGAGGGGACCGTGCGGCAGAGTTTCAGTTATATTTTTTTTCGCCGATCAACATGTCCGTTAAAGTTGAGATCTTCCGGACAAAATTAGAAAAGTGCCGGTCAAAGGGCTTCTTTGTTATTTATTGAGCTTTAAAACAAATGAATAATGACTCTATATAATCATAAAAGAATAAAACGAGGACGGAGATCTCTTTTTCTCCCCCTCTTCTGACAGCCCAGCAGCTGATCTCAAAGCATGAGGGGGGCGTGGTCAGCTGCAGCTCATTTGCATTAGAGCTACATCACAGAATCAGCCCCTGCTAAAACAGGGCTGGAAAGAGCAAATAGAGCGAAATGAGGCTTGGCTAAAATGCAGGGTCTGTTTGGTATTTTGAAAAAAAAACGATATTTATATACTTTATATAGGTATGACCCTACAATATATTGTTCAAATATAGCATGATAGGTCCACTTTAAATACAATTTTTAAATGTCAATACAGTAGCTGTCCTTTTTTTTAAATGTCTATGCTAAAATTGTTATAGGTGTTGCTATCTGCTTTGTGTAGCGTGGTTCTACAAGCAAGTCAGTGCATTCATTGGGTGGTATATGAGAGAGTTACAAGGGTCTGTAAATGCAATGAAAACATTTGGCCACAGCAAATCATTTATATTAAAAATGTAATTTTTACTTTTGAATACTTCAGTACAAAGGATGTGTTGAATCATTTAAGTGATATATGTGTACACATATAAATCATTTGTCAAAACAGGGTTAAATTTGCTTGAGTTATAAAAGGTATAATATGTGGTAAACTGAAGTGCCGTTTGGGAGCCGGCTCTTCTTGGTGAGCCGAGCCAAATGATCCGGTTCACTAAAAAGAGCCGGAATTCCCATCACTAGAACAGAGGTGATTTCTGTAGGGTCAGCCTCTTATTGTGTTTTTTTTACCAAAAAAAAGCAAGAACTGGTAATGAGCAGCAGATCAGCCGGTCCCCATGACAATACTCTGGGGGTCTGTTTATCCTGAAACACCTTCTCAGAATAAGTTGAAAGGCAATATCAGTAGCATCTTAAGTTGTTACTTCTTCAATGGGAAAACTTTAGCCTTTACTCGGTAAGAAAAAACCCATTGTGTGCGTCTGTTCTTGCTTACGTGATGATTTCTGTATTTTCAAACCAGGTTGTATTTTTAACTGCTCGACTCAACACAGGTTATTCACTTTTTATCAAATGACCAACATATCAAAAATCTTTTTTCACCGTATCATGAGAAGATCACACATGCTCTCATATCATCTCAGTTTAATAGTATTACAATAGTTAAACTGAGATGATAGTATTGTATTCAATGTGTATTCTTCTATTAACCATGTAAAACACTTTGTATCTTTTGAAAAGTGTATAAATTCAGTTTGTGTATTATTATTATTATTCAGATTGAGACTTACGCTCTGAGTACCACTGCGCCTTGCTCCAGGATGGGATCATCAAAGACATCTGTACAAAGGAGAAGATCATTATATAAAGCAGGGGTGCCCAACCAGTCGATCACGATCGACCGGTCGATCGCGGGGAGATTCCCAGTCGATCGCGAGATGTGTCTAAAAATAGAACAACAATATTCAGTGTTATCGTTAACATCCTATAACATAATCTTCCTGTGCCAGAATAATGCACTTGAACGCATCCAAGCTTTGTGATTGGCCAGCGTGTCGGGGCGTGGCTTGTGGGCAGTGGACAGTGCTAGTTCGCTGACATTGTCCGTCAACAGGAGTGACAGTCCGCACACACACAAGACCGCAATTATGGAAGAAGCAAAAGAGCCCAAAATATATAATGTTGGGAGGATGATTATTTGTGTATCTATCCCAATTCAAAGTCCACCTGTCTCATCTGCAATGCGAGCGTGGCTTTATCGAAGAAGGGTCATTTAGGAGCGGCATTTCAAAACAGTGCACAAACGCTACGAGACGGAATTCCCTCCTAATTCTGCCCTACGCTCCAAAAGGGGAGGGGCCTGAAAGGACAGCAGTCCATTTTCACCAGGCCCAACAACAAGAGCAAGGCTGCTACCAGAGCATCTAATCGTGTCAGTCACGTTCTTGAGAAACACATGAAGTCTTTCAAAGACGGCGAAGTTGCCGAAAGAAGCATTCCTGGAGGCTGCCGACGCGCTTTTTGGGGGACAGTAAAAATAACAGTAGCATTTCAACAGGTTTTTGATATAATAAAAACTCAAGTTAGATACGGTTATTAATCAGCTGTAAGTTTTAGTTTGTTTGAACTTATTCATTATAATTATTGTACAACATGGTATAAGAATGCAAACTTAAATTGATTATAGTCTATTATCAATTCAGGTTAAGAAACTAGTGTTGCTAGCATCCTATTTTAAAGGCATTTATTTTTATACTCTAATAAAATGCAACAAAAAAAGGGATTGATTCTATTAATGTTGTCTTTTTTATTGCACTTTGGCAGCAGATTCCTGAGTAGCTTCAGATCTGAGTTGTCTTATTAGTAAGCCTAATTTATACTTTAGTAGCAACACTATTTTTATATAATGGCAAAGAAAGGGTTCAGTGTCTTTTCTTTTTTTCATATGTGGCAGCACTGTTCAATGTTTCTTGAAAACATTACCCACTGTAGTGTGACGTGTGAATAAACTCCAACTCTGTATCCACAACACTGTTGTGTAACTTCAGTTAAATACTTGTATGCGTGTGTAGATTAGAAAGAGGAAAGATAAAGGATCTGCAGTATTTTAGGAAGTATTAATCGTACAAAGGTCAGTTTTATACAAGTAGAAGTGTGTATTTATCTGGCAGTAGGCTGTCAGTAATGGCTACGCCTCTCTATTTGGACTGGTAGATCTCGGCAGACTGGCAACTTTAAAAGTAGCTCTCGGTTCAAAAAAGGTTGGGCACCCCTGATATAAAGCATTCACACCGAGGCATGTTTATTTATAGAACATTTGAGGCGTTTCCTTTTCATAATCCAAATAAAGGAAGCTCTTGCCATCGCAGCTTATTAACTATTTATGTTGAAAAGTGTCTTGTTTTGATAAAAGATGTTGATTTATTTTTGATGTACATTTGGGGTCTTACTTTGTACCACCAAAATAGGTAAGACTTCTACAGTTTGACTACATTTAAAATCCATTTCAGTTTCATGATGTATAAGTCATGCCTAAATATTAAGTCATCAAAGAACATTCAAAACAATTCAAGAGCAGAATATAGACAATTTAAGAGCATTAGGAAGAGGCATTCTACTGTAATGCAGTTTATTTAATACTTATACACCTATATTAACATGTACATCTTTTTACAAAAGTATGGGAATTAAATTACAGAACAATATTATTATAGTTTAGTTTATTTATTTATAGTGTCGTGGACAGTCCCCATTGATGAACTGTCACAAACAGTAAATGGTGCAGCTTTAGCCGACATGGCTAATTTCCAGCTGTTGTCCCCGGCCAGATGGTAATAGACACCCTTATATATATTGATTATAAACAATCAACTGTTGTTAAATTGAACTTCGAGGCCTGTCACAGTGCCGTCTACCCCATATTTAAGTTTTCAATATTTACGTTGCGCCTTCATGTGTTTTCTCAATTTTTTTTCGTGTAAGATAATATGTTTGACTTGTACATGAAATGAACTCTAAAACTACACTTGGGGGGAGCTCACAGCAGACCTTCACCCTGACTCACAGCGTCCTGACTCAGGTTTTATTACCTTGTTTGTCACCAGCTGCACTGTAATGACCGGGTTAAGCAGACATATTGACTTTATGGTACTTTATGGTGCATACAATGACTCGGCATATTTCACAAACTCCCATGGAAAGACTGGCCCCAGCTATATTTAATATCAGCATAATAAATAAATAAACTAGCAGTATTTAATTAGCTCTGATCAGAATCGGAGAAGTACTCAGATCTTGTACTTTAGTAAAAGTAGAAATACCACAGTCTATGAATACTCTGATAGAAATAAAAGTCCTGCCATCAAAATGTTACTAACAGTACCATTTTGAGGTGGTTGTTCTTTACTTGAGTATTTCAAATTGTTGCTCCTGTGTACTTCTACTCCACTATAGTTCAGAGGTAAATGGTGTACTTTTACTCCACTACATGTATTTAATACCTTTAGTTACTTCACAGATGTGGATGAATGATGTGAAATATAATCAAGTGTTAAATCAGACTTTAGTTCCACCTGGAGTAAATCCACAAGCTACCCTGCAGTCTACAAAGCCATTCAGACTAGCTGCACCTTCACCAGCTTTGAGAACACTTTCATGATCAATCATTATAAAAAATCATATATTTCTGAAATCTGCACAATCACTACTTTTACTTTTGGTACTTTAACTATATTTTGATGATAATACTTTTGTATTTTTACTTAAGTAACATTTTGAATGCAGGACTTTTACTTGTAACGGAGTATTCCTACACTGTGGGAGTTACTTTAATACATGATCCGAGTACTTCTTCCACCTCTGTGAACCTATGGTATTCTTACACGACATTGCTAGCTTAAAATTAATGTTTGGAAAACTTCCTGAGCAACAGAAGTGTCAAATTATGTCCCCGCTTCAGAGAGGGGTTTCCTCCCGTGGTGTCTCCCCCTGGTTGGGGTTAGGGGGTGGTCAATCAGTGAGGTAAGGTGAGGTCGCATTGAGCGCCGCAACAGACGACAGGTTGGAGGCTGGTTCGGATAAGGTAGGCTAACGCTAGGAGGAAACATGTCAACGGGGACACCTTTATCGACCCAATTGTGTTAAAACCGGTCTCTCAATTTAATAAAAAGCAAATTTCATAATGGTATATTGCCAAGAGTTGTCAGTTTAATACAACATTTCGTTAGCTTGTGTCCACCTGCCATGGCTTCACATACCTTCCCCACCTACGGCGCCCTGAGGCTCCTGGTCTTCTTTCCCCTCTTCCCGGCTGTCAGCCATAACTTCTTTCACTTTATCAGCCCGAAAGGAGCTGGGAGCGATGAATGAGCAGTTAGGTGTTTGGTTCCAACATGTAACGCTAAGCTTGGCCGAACAAAGTCACAAAAAGTCCGTCAAGTCCCTTCCTAAAACTTTTCTCCCTCCACAGAAGAACAAGGAAGTGAGACGGAAGCGCGCAGTGGCCGCCGGGTAGAGCGCCTCGTCTTTCCCATGGCATTTCCCATGGTGTTTCCCCGGTGAGCGAGATGGGTCTGGCTGCAGACCGCAGCAAGGAGGCGTTTCCTATAGGGGCGTTTCCTAACCTTTTTTTATCCAATAGCAATTTAAGGGATTCCAGCTCCTTTTATAAATCCTCGCAGAAGAAGTCATTGTTCTAGTGATGGGAATTCCGGCTCTTCTTGCTGAGCCGGATCATTTGGCTCACCAAGAAGAGCCGGCTCTTTCGGCTCCCAAAGGGCTCTTCAGTTTACCACATATTATACCTTTTAATTAAATCAAATGTAGCCCTGTTTTGACTAATTATTTATATGTGTACACATATATCACTTAAATTATTCAAGACATCCTTTGTACTAAAGTATTCAAAAGTAAAAATGACATGTTTAATATAAATGATTTGCTGTGGCCAATTGTTTTCATTGCATTTACAGACCCGTGTAACTCTCTGATACCACCCAATGAATGCATTGACTTGCTTGTAGAACCACGCTACACAAAACAAATGGCAAAACCTATAAAAACTATTTAAAAAAAGGGGCTACTGTATCAACCTATATAAAGTATATACATATAGTTTTTCTCCCTGCAGGAGAGGGGAGAGTGCTTTGAGATCAACTGCTAGGCTGCAGCGGGGAGAAGAGGGGGACAAAAAGAGATCTCCGTCCTCCGTGTTTTATTCTTATAGAAGTAAGAAGATAAGTAATGGGTCAGAAACCCTCCTTTTTACGCAGCGGTCCAGACATAGACATCATAGCTACGGCGACATATATTCAGTTGCCAGTTACTTTTGGCATTAGGGCACGGATATCTTTCAAGGTTTGACATAATGAATTGTGCTACTTTTAAAGCAAGCAACGATGTTTTCAAATCTGTAATCAAAAAGCTCCTCAAAAACACTAGAGAAGCAGTTCCTGCCGTTGTTACGTTAGTTCAAACAGTAACAACGGACTACTTTTCTTAGCGGATGCATGTCAATTTAAATCAATACATTGTAGCGCCAGGAAAAGGGAGTCGGAGGCGGTGTATTCAAAACGGAGTTCCAATCTTTATTATCCATTAATTATAGAGAGGTCAACACATCGTCTGCTCTGCTTAACGAGCTAGCAGGAATGGGGGCTAACTCTCCAGGTGTTCCCACTAAAGGGTCCGTGTGGCAACACAATAAGAGAGGTGAATTATGTCCAATAACGTGTCACCACACAAGCCCCCCCAGAATTCACGTGTAAACAAAATCCGTATGGCGGGGAGGAACAATCCGCCTGCCCCCACGAGACCTGCGCACCGGAGTCGGTACAGCAACCTCCGCCCGTGCGGCCCCTGACAGAGGAGGGACCGGAACAACAGGTCCACACTCCCTGACAGGAATCAAAGCCGGGGGTCGGCCCCGTCTCGGCGCCCGAGCCAGCACCACCGGCCGGTCCACGTCCAAGTGAGCAGCCTTCACCCGGTCAACCGAGACGTGCTCAGCCTTACCGCCCATGTCGACCACCAGGTGTTTTTCACCGTGTTCCAAAACCCGGAAAGGTCCGTCGTAAGGGGGCTGCAGGGGGCCTCTGTGTGCGTCGTGACGGATGAAGACGTGCCCAGCTGAGCGTAGCTCCGCGGGAACTTGAGACCCTGGCGCACCGTGCTGAGTAGTCGGGACTGGAGCGAAAGCCTCCGCCGCGTCATGCAGAAAAACTCGCTGGGCCGTGGCAGACCAGGGAGCTGATGCATTTGGGAGGAAATCCCCCGGAACTCTCAGCGGCTGACCGTAGACCATCTCCGCTGTAGAACACTGCAGATCTTCCTTAGGTGCGGTCCTCAGGCCCAGCATCACCCAGGGCAGCTTGTCGACCCAGTTACCGTCCGTAAGGCCGGCCTTGAGGGACGCCGGCCTTGAGGGACGCCGGCCTTGAGGGACGCCGGCCTTGAGGGACGCCTTCATGGAGCGATGAAAGCGCTCGCAGAGGCCGTTAGCCTGAGGGTGGTAAGCGGTAGTCCTGTGCAGCTTGACCCCCAAACCGCTTGCCACAGCGTTCCAGAGCTCGGACGTGAACTGAGAGCCCCTGTCTGAGGAAATGTCTGACGGGGTGCCAAAACGACAAACCCACGTTGCAATGAAGGCCCGGGCAACGTCTGCGGCTGATGTCGAAACGAGCGGAACTGCCTCCGGCCAACGGGTCGTTCTGTCCACCACGGTGAGGAGGTAGGAAAACCCCTGAGAGGAAGGCAACGGACCAACCAGGTCAATGTTGATGTGATCAAACCTCCTCTCAGGCACCAGGAAACGCTCCAACGGGGCCTTCGTGTGGCGGTGCACCTTAGCGCGTTGACAAGCCACGCACTCCCTGGCCCAAGTCCTCACATCCTTTTTCAGCCCATGCCAGACGAACTTCGCGGCCACCAAGCTCACCGAAGGTTTAACGCCAGGGTGTGATAGGCCGTGCACCGCTTCGAACACAGAGCCCCTCCAGCTGGCAGGGACGACAGGCCGCGCCAGGCCCGTGGAAACGTCACACAGGAGGGTAATGCCCGCGTCGCCGAACACTACGTCCTCCAAGCGCAGCCCCGCGCCCTCCACCTTCAGAGCCTGGACGCCGGGATCTGTGACCTGGTCCGCCGCCATGCGAGTATAGTCCAGGACCAACTGGACGGCACCGATGACCAGAGATGGGGTCGTTACTAAAAAAAAGTAATATATTACATATTACATATTACTTTAAAAAAAAGTAATATATTACACTACTTCGTTACTATCTACATAAAGTAATTCGTTACTTTACTCGTTACTTTACTCGTTACTTTACTCGCAGGGCCGGCCCGCCCCTCCCTACAGGCAGATCACGCAGACTGCTAAAGTTTCAAATGTTCTCTTTAGTTCAGTTTCCATTGTCGCATAAGACTGATCCAGATGAATCTGAATGTTTTCCTATCTGACCATGGCTGTCCTCTGTCTCCTGCTATCTGACCGTGGCTGTCCTCTGTCTCCTGCTATCTGACCGTGGCTGTCCTCTGTCTCCTGCTATCTGTATATTTTTGCGCAGTCTCTGCTCACGCTGTTGCGTCAGCGTGTTCTCCTGCGTGTTGGCCATGTGTTGCACTGGAGCCAGACTTCAGCCGAGCACGTACGAACTGCGCATGCGTGAGTGGCAATAACTCTCCTTACCAGCAGGCAGCGGTAGTGTGTATTTGTCATTCAAAACAAGCAACAACCGGAAAACAGAGAAGAAGAACTACGTGTGTGATATAAATAAACAACAGCTATGTGCGTTAGCTTCACCTAGCATGTGTTCTTTGCAGGTGTTTGTTGAGGTTTGATTATGACTGATTTTAGAAAGTAACGAAGTAACGCGTGTCGGGGCAATGTTAGTAACTGTAGTGTGATTACTGGATTATAAAAGTAGCGCGTTACACTACTCCGTTACCGACAAAGTAATATTATTACAGTAACGCGTTACAAAGTAACGCGTTACACCCAACTCTGCCGATGACGACTCTGGAGAGGCAATCAGCAACCAGGTTCGACTTGCCAGCCACGTGCTTAATGTCCGTAGTGAACTCTGATATGTAGGAAAGCTGCCGCTGCTGACGTGCCGACCAAGGCTCCGCCACTTTTGACATGGCGAAGGTGAGGGGCTTGTGGTCGACAAACGCCGTAAATTCACGGCCTTCCAGCATGAAACGGAAGTGCCGCACGGCCAAATAAAGTCCAAGGAGCTCTCTGTCAAAGGCGCTGTACCTGCGTTCTCTGGGCGTCAGCTGGCGGCT
The DNA here is from genome assembly GCF_902827115.2 of Pseudochaenichthys georgianus. NCBI lineage: Eukaryota > Metazoa > Chordata > Actinopteri > Perciformes > Channichthyidae > Pseudochaenichthys > Pseudochaenichthys georgianus. The sequence goes on along the minus strand of NC_047505.1, from coordinate 7,112,392 downwards.
GAAAAAGGCGAGCGGCTGCCAAGCGCCCTCCACCCACTGCTCGTGCACTGCGCCGACCACGTAGTCCGACGCGTCCGTGGTGATGGAAATGGGAGCCGTAGATGATGGGTGTGCCAGCAAAGCCGCCTGAGCCAACGCGGTCTTGACCTCAGCAAAAGCGACGTCCGCCTCTGCTGTCCAGTCGATCGCCTGGACGGGGGTCTTGCCTTTCAACGCTTCATACAGCGGCCGCATGATGTGTGCGGCCCGGGCGATGAAACGGTGGTAGAAGGTCACCATCCCCAGAGACTCACGGAGCGACCGGGCTGTGAGCGGGCGAGGAAAAGCCGCAACAGCCTCCACCTTCGCTGGCAGAGGTGTCGCACCGCCCTTGGTGACGCGGTGCCCCAGGAAATCAATGTCAGACACCCCGAACTGGCACTTTGCCGGATTGATGATTAATCCGTGTTCGTTGAGCCGTGTGAAAAGGGCTCGGAGGTGGGACAGGTGCTCCTGCACTGAAGCGCTGGCGACGAGTATGTCGTCGAGGTAGACAAACACAAACGGCAGGTCCCGCAGTACCGAATCCATCAGGCGCTGGAACGTCTGAGCGGCATTCTTGAGTCCAAAAGGCATCCGCAGGAACTCAAAAAGTCCAAAAGGTGTTATCACTGCCGTCTTGGGAATGTCCAGGGGGTGCATGGGCACCTGGTGGTATCCACGCACCAGGTCCACCTTGGAAAACACCCCTGTACCGGCCAGATGCGCCGAAAAGTCCTGAATGTGCGGCACTGGATAGCGGTCAGGCGTAGTGGCGTCGTTGAGTCGGCGGTAATCCCCGCACGGGCGGAACCCGCCGGTCGGTTTGGGGACGACGTGCAGGGGGGAAGCCCAAGGACTGTCAGAGCGGCGGACAATGCCCAGGTGCTCCATGGTTGCAAACTCCGCCCTCGCCACAGCCAGCTTAGAAGGGTTCAACCGCCGGGCCCTGGCGTAGACAGGAGGCCCCTCGGTAGTGACGTGGTGCTCCACGCCATGCTTAGTGGTAAGCGCAGAGAAGGTGGGCAGCGACAGGTCTGGAAACTCGGCCAACAGTCTGAGAAACGTGTCTGCCCCTGACAGCGAGCCCGACAGCCCGTCGTACGCTGCGCTGCCAAGTGTGCACACGAGGGAAGAAAACGTCAAGGCATCAATCAAACGCCTATTCTTAACGTCCACTAAGAGTCCATGAGCACACAAAAAATCCGCTCCGAGGAGGGGAAAAGAAATGTCCGCTGTCACAAAATCCCAGCTGAAACGCTGTCCTCCGATGCACAAACACATAGGCCTCACGCCGTACGTGCGAATGGGACCGCCGTTAGCCGTCGTCAATCGCGGTCCGTGCCCTCCCCGGGTGACGTCTTCACTCGACGCGGGAACTACGCTCCGTTGAGCGCCCGTATCACACAGAAACAGGCTCCCCGAAACGCTCTCGCTGACGAAGAGGAGCCTGCACGTGCCGCCGACGCTCAGGGCCACTACCGAGCGCCGGCCCCTCCGTTTCCCGGGGGTTTGTAGCTGCACGGAGCAATGCACTTCTTCGCCATTGTCCCGAAACGTGCGTGGTAAGAGCACTCTCCGGTGTCTCCACGCCGGCTCGCCACAGCCGTGTCCGGCCCCCGCCATGCTGTCTTGACTGCAGATGGGCTGCTGCGCGTCGCGGCTAACGTCTCTGCACCGGGCTGTTGTGTAGCCAGGAAAAAACGATCCGCTTCCTCAGCCAAGGCACGCGGCTCCGTGACAGGCGTGTTGGCCAGCGCCGTCTGGACCCGGGGAGGCAAGTGACACAGGAAAATCTCCGTGAATAAAATCCGGGGATCTTCCCCCCCTAGCAGATTTAGGATTTTCTCCATTAGCTGAGATGGCTTGCTGTCTCCCAGGCCTTGAATGTCAAGTAACTGGCGGGCCCTCTCCTTAGCAGATAAGCTAAATGTCTTAAGGAGAAGGGCCTTAATCGCCTCATATTTGCCATGATGTGGGGGGGCTGCGATGAATCCCACCAACCTGGACGACGTAGAGCTGCCCAGCGCTGCTACCACATGGTAGTATTTCAGGTCCCCGTCACGGACCTGTCGGCAGGCGAAGTGCGCCTCCACATGTGCGAACCATGCCTCCGCGGCGTGCTCCCAGAATTCCGGCAGCTTTACGAACACATCGCGTTCAGCCATGCTCGTTAATTTTCCGGAAACTTTCTCGGAAACGTCAGGGTCACCAGTGTAGCGCCAGGAAAAGGGAGTCGGAGGCGGTGTATTCAGAACGGAGTTCCAATCTTTATTATCCATTAATTATAGAGAGGTCAACACATCGTCTGCTCTACTTAACGAGCTAGCAGGAATGGGGGCTAACTCTCCAGGTGTTCCCACTAAAGGGTCCGTGTGGCAACACAATAAGAGAGGTGAATTATGTCCAATAACGTGTCACCACAACATAAAACTATTTTTTAAATCAATAAAATCTTTTTCTAAATCCATAAAAGCATTTCAATTATTATTGGGAGTCATGTCGTTACTTTGTTGAGAATGTGGCCATGTGTAATAAGCGGGATAATGTCCACATTGCACATTGCATAATGTGCCTTCATGCCGATCTAGATCCCTCCGCAAAAACAAAACAAAAAACGGCTCGTTCGCGGGCGAGAGCCGGCTCCCGTCGTTCACTATAGGAAACGCCCCTATAGGAAACGCCCCTATAGGAAACGCCTCCTTGGTGCGGTCTGCAGCCAGACTCTATTGCGGTGAGCACTTGAACATCCAATATTGCACAAATTAAAACAGAACTCATCTAATATGACTACATTCATAATAATAATAATAATAATTGTGCAATTAGCGGGGTGTACATCTGGGCCCGTGCGGTAACATGGGAATGTGATAAAATGTGAAAATACTGAATTTCTGGGTATTACTGGATTTCTTGTAATAACCACAACCACAGCTGTATGATAATTCCAAGGGTATTAAAAGTACTCAGGTCCTCTACTTGAGTAAAGGTACTAACACCACAATGTAAACATACTCCATTAAAAGTCCTGAGTTCAGAGTTTTACTCAAGAACAAAAGTATTATCAGCTAAATGTACTCAAGTATCAAAAAGTACTCATTGTGCAGACGGCCTCTTATAAAAGTGTATTATAATTATTATAAAATATGATATTATTTAGTTTTTGTCGTTAGAAAAGCCATATGTATAAGAGTTGTTTTAAGTTGTCATTTCTTCAGTATGCAGCACATTTTGGAAAGTATTGAGTAAATTAGAAGTAAATATATATCCTTTCAACAGATACAATTACATACAAGTGTCAAATAAAAGTTGTGGAGTAAAAGTACGCTATTTCCCCCTGAAATGTAGTGGAGCACAAGTACAAAGTAGCAGACAATCGAAATACTCGATTGTCTCGAGTAAATGTGCACATTCCACCACTGGATCATTCTAAATATTGTAAGGGACTGAGAGGCAGAGTAGTGGGAGACACCTACATTCCCAATAGGTGGCTCCACCCGCTGCCAATTAACAGTATTGGGAGCAGGTGGGGAGACCTCACACCTGGTGCTAATCACTCCCTCAAGGGAGACAAAAGCACCTAGAGTTGCTCAGTTGTGTGTGGCACATGGAGGGAGCAGGAGACTCCCAGACTGAGGAAATAGTTGGCATGTCGGTTAGCGGCCCGGCTACGTTAGCCTTTCTATCGTAAAAGGTATTTTTTAGTTGAACAGCAATAAAGCCTCTTTTTTTTATTGGAACACTGCCTCTGTCGTGACTGCTTCACTACCACTTTTCCCTTTATCTGCCCCGGCCTGTTACACTGGTGGAGAATGCGGGCCTAAGGACTCTAGTGGTGGTGTTGCAGTTAGTGTATTTCGGTTTCAAGATGGAGGATGTACTAAGGGAGTTGGTGCGTATTTCTACTGAGCAGCAGACTCTGCAACGGCAGATGATACAGGAGCAGCAGAAACAAAATGCGCTTCTCCATGTGGACGTCCAAAAATGCCTAACAGCAGCCTCTCCTACCCAGAGGGAAGCAACCGTACAGCCTAACCCAGGTCGATTCATCCCCAAAATGACGGAGAGTGATGAGATAGAGGCCTACTTAACAGCCTTTGAGCGCACTGCTGAAAGAGAGGGCTGGCCAAGGGATTCCTGGGCTGATCTGGTTGGACCATTCCTCCTGGGCCCGGCACAGCAAGCTTACTTCGACCTCCCTCCTGACCAGGCAAAGGTCTACGTCGTCTTGAAGAGGGAAATCCTGGCGAGGTATGGCTACAGCTTAGCAGCTAGAGCCCAGCGGTTCCATGACTGGAAATACAAGCCAGAGTTGTCAGCCAGGGCCCAGATGTATGACCTAGGCCGGGTAACCAGAGCCTGGCTGACCTGCGACCCCGAAAAGTTGAGTGTTTTAGAGAGGATAATGATGGACAAATATATTCGGTCTCTGCCCTATGAGACCAAGAAAATGTCAAGCCAGCAGAATCCAGCCAGTCTGGATGAGTTGGTTGACGTAGTGGAGAGCCACATGGTCACAGCGGACCTGCTTAAGTCCACACGACCAGACACCGAGTGGGGCCGGAAAGCCAGTGGGGAAGCATCACGGACTAGACGGGCACGAGAACCGCGATGGGAACCCGAAGAGGTAAGGCGACGACAGTCCTACCTGCCAGAGGGCCAACCGCATTGCTACCAGTGTGGGGAGATAGGCCACATTGCCCGGGATTGCCCAGGAAAGGATGAGCTAATGCCGACCGCCCACTCATCTGGTGCAAGGCCTTGCCACCTTCTTGACTCTTGCTGGGTACAGGAAAGCTCCCTGGCTCAAATGATACCAGTCAAGGTAAATGGAAAAGATGCAGAGGTGCTAGTGGACTCGGGAAGTGTGGTGTCCCTCATTCAACCCCACCTCCTCGACCATTTGCCATCTGAAGAGACTGTTGCCGTCTCCTGTGTCCATGGGGACACTAAATTATACCCCACTTGCCTCATCCACCTTACCACAGTTAAAGGCAGCTGTGAGCTGAAAGTGGGGGTGGTTCCTTCCCTACCAGTCCCAGACTTGGTGGGGCGAGACTGCCCACTATACAAGCGCCTGCGGCACCAGAAGGAGGGGAGGCCCAAAAATTCCTGGAGACCTAAGCACAGGGAATGAGGAGGGTGAAGTCGCATTGATTCCAAGTTTGGAGGGTCAGTTCGGGACCGCCCAGATGGAAGACCCCAATCTGCTGCATGCACGCAGCAATGTTACGGAAATAGAGGGAAAACCTGTTCCAGGAGTAGGTGAGCTTACATGTCCTCATCAAAAATAATCTGTTATACTATGCCAAAGAGGTTGAAGGTCAGCGAAGAGACTTGTTGGTTGTCCCAAAACAATATGTGTCCACAGTGTTGCATCTGGCTCACAGCCATGTCCTAGGGGCCCACCTAGGGGTTGAGAAGACAAGGCAGCGGATTGGGAGCCGGTTCCACTGGCCAGGGGTGGTAAGAGCTATAGAGGATTATTGTCGCACCTGTGTTGAATGTCAAAAGATGAGTCCCAAGCCACACTTTAAAAATCCCCTAATACCTCTACCGATAATCGATGTACCGTTTTCTCGCATTGCCATGGACTTAGTGGGACCGCTGGTGAAGTCTGCCAGGGGACATCAGTATATTCTTGTGATCCTTGACTATGCAACCAGGTACCCGGAGGCCATTCCCTTGAGGAACATGACAACGAGAGTGATTGCACGGGAGCTGCTTCACCTATTCAGCCGAGTTGGGATTCCTAAAGAGATACTAACAGACCAAGGCACTCCCTTCATGTCCAAGATAATGAAGGATCTCTGCAGGCTCTTCAAGGTAAAGCAGCTTCGTACATCTGTCTACCATCCTCAGACAGACGGATTGGTAGAACGCTTTAACAAGACATTGAAATCCATGTTAAAGAAGGTTGTTGACAAGGATGGTCGTAACTGGGACCAGCTTCTGCCCTATGTCCTGTTTTCAATCAGGGAAGTTCCACAGGCTTCAACCGGTTTCTCCCCCTTCGAGCTGCTGTACGGCCGACAGCCCAGAGGACTTCTCGACATCGCGAAGGAAGCCTGGGAGGAGCAACCAAGCCCCCATCGGAGCCTGATTGAGCATGTAGAGACGATGCAGACTGAAAGATGTTTGGCCCATGGTCAGAGAGCACATGGCTCAAGCCCAAGAAGCCCAGAGGAAAGTGTATAACAGAGGTGCCCAACCGCGTGAGTTCCTGCCCGGGGATAAAGTGCTTCTCCTGGTCCCCACCACAGAACACAGATTCCTGGCATCGTGGCAAGGTCCCTATGAAGTGGTAGAGAAGGTGGGACCAGTCAACTACAAGGTACGTCAACCTGGCCGTCGCAAACCATCCCAAATATACCATGTTAACCTGTTAAAGAAATGGTACGCCCGAGAGGCACTGCTGTGTTGTGGTTCCCCGGGTGTGTCCCCCTCTTCTCCCGACCAGGAGGTGGCCGAAGTGGAATACGGTCCAGGGCTGTCCAAAGCTCAGTTACAACAAACCAAGGAACTGGTTCAGCAGACTTTGGATGTGTTCTCACTACGACCTGGACGCACAACGATGGTGGAACATCAAATCCACACAGAGCCTGGCCAAAAGGTAAAAATGCGGCCCTACCGGGTGCCGGAGGCAAGACGGGCGGCCATTGAACAAGAAGTGCAGAAAATGCTGGCTATGGGGGTGATTGAAGAATCTCACAGTGAGTGGACCAGCCCTGTCATTCTGGTTCCTAAGCCTGACAAAACCAACAGGTTCTGTAATGATTTCAGAAAATTGAATGAAATCTCCAAGTTTGATGCGTATCCTATGCCCAGGATAGATGAGCTGATTGATCGGCTTGGGGAAGCCAGATATATCAGCACTCTGGACTTGACGAAAGGGTATTGGCAGGTCCCACTTGAAGCAGCCTCAAGAGAGAAGACAGCCTTCGCCACCCCCACAGGGCTGTACCAATATACTGTGCTTCCCTTCGGGCTTCATGGAGCACCAGCCACATTCCAGAGACTGATGGACAAGGTTCTGAGGCCACATCGTGAGTATGCAGCTGCCTATTTGGATGACGTTGTGATCCACAGTGACTCATGGGATAGCCATCTCATAAGGCTTGCAGCAGTGCTGGAATCTCTCCGAAGGGCGGGCTTGACAGCCAATCCAAGAAAATGCAAGCTTGGACGGGAGGAAGCCGAGTATCTGGGCTTCACCATTGGGCGGGGCAACGTTAGACCACAAGAAAGGAAGGTTCAGGCGATCCAGGACTGGCCACGGCCGTCAACAAAGAAACAGGTGAAAACCTTCTTGGGTCTGACGTCCTACTATTGCCGTTTCATCCCAAACTTCTCTACAATAGCCTCTCCCCTTACAGACCTGACCAGAGACTCACAGCCGCTAATGGTCAAGTGGACAGGAGAGGCTGAACACGCCTTTGAGGGACTTAAGAGGGCTCTCTGCGCACGGCCGGTGTTGGTGACCCCAGACTTCAGCCGGGGGATGATTGTGCAGACGGATGCGTCAGAGGTGGGCATAGGAGCAGTACTATCCCAGGAGGTTCACAGTGAGGAACACCCAGTCATGTACATCAGCCGGAAGCTGAACACAAGGGAACAAGGGTATGCTACTGTGGAGAAAGAAGGCCTAGCAATAAAATGGGCGCTTGAGCGCCTCCGGTATTACCTCTTGGGACGACACTTCACTCTGGTAACTGATCATGCCCCACTGATCTGGATGGCAAATAAAAAAGACACAAATGCTAAAGTAGGAAGGTGGTTTGTCTCACTACAAGAGTTTAACTTCTCTATCATCCACAGAGCCGGAGCTAAGCATGGGAATGCAGATGCTCTGTCCCGTAGAGATGCCCTGTGGACCATGGTCACCTCTCCTCGGCCAGAACTGAAGGGGGGGGGTGTGTAAGGGACTGAGAGGCAGAGTAGTGGGAGACACCTACATTCCCAATAGGTGGCTCCACCCGCTGCCAATTAACAGTATTGGGAGCAGGTGGGGAGACCTCACACCTGGTGCTAATCACTCCCTCAAGGGAGACAAAAGCACCTAGAGTTGCTCAGTTGTGTGTGGCACATGGAGGGAGCAGGAGACTCCCAGACTGAGGAAATAGTTGTAAGCTGGCATGTCGGTTAGCGGCCCGGCTACGTTAGCCTTTCTATCGTAAAAGGTATTTTTTAGTTGAACAGCAATAAAGCCTCTTTTTTTGATTGGAACACTGCCTCTGTCGTGACTGCTTCACTACCACTTTTCCCTTATCTGCCCCGGCCTGTTACAATATAATATTGTATTTATGCTTTCTGGCATGTCTTATCTGTATCTGTTCATCTATGTATGGATGTCACCTGGAAAGATGCCATTTTAAGTTAACATGTGGATGTTTTTTGCTATGATGCAAAGTGTTGGACTTATTTCATACGGTGTGTGGGCAGGATCAATGCTTTACTATTAATAGATTTATGAAGCCTATATTCTGAGCCAAGAAAAACCCAGCCTGAGTTTGTAGCATTATCCTCCCTTTAACCTGTGGAGGCACGTCCTCACAGAGCCATTTTCTCCGCTTTGAGTGTTTGTTTCACTTTCTATATACATTCTTAAAAACCCAGTTAGCACATTCTAAACTCCCATGAATACAGTTGTATTGTGAACATGGTTAAAAAGGTTAACATCTCAATCCTTCCTGAATTGATCCTCCTCAGAAAGGTGAGTTAACTTCCATTATAGTCAGCTCAAACCATAAAGTGTGCCCCCTCTGCTGTGAGTCATTGGACTGACTCACATTGTGATTACGTGGTACAGATCACGTTGATACAATCACATAAATGTCTGGTCTTAAAACTATACACAAACTATGGTGTAACTGGACATTTGATCATGATCATAATTATAATTATCAGTTTGTTCACCTTGAACACAATAGTGTAATTGTCCTAGTTCTTCGATTCTTTAATCTTCTTATTATTTCACCAAATAGTTTGGCTCTCAATAACTTCAGCATACTTTCAGCTACAGAAACCATTCAAATATCAAACTATTCAGCACATGATGGGAAACTTTCAACTTTTTCAAAATATTTTATACTTTTTGAAATATTCAGCTTTTTAGCAAAAACGTGTCAAAGTCCACCTAACTCCCATTAGACTCCCATGTCAAAGAAATCCGGATCTTTCTTCAGACTCGAGAGAAGTACACTTTAGACAAACTGCTCCCATCTCCACATTTTACACACAAAATCTAAAAAACAAACATTTCAGTTCATTGGGGTTCCCTGATGCTCACGGTCTGGTCATGTTTTTATAGGAGCCATAGTTTTTGAACAGACTGTGGCAAAATTGTCAGCTATAATCCTCAATGCATTCTTATGGGACATGGTGCTGCAGTTGGTAACCATGGTGTTGCTGGGCAGATCGGGGCCACACACCTGAGTGACATCATCTAATCAGAGCAGACACGCCCACAGACAGACTGGAGGTTTGTATTATTTTTTCAACAAAAGTTAGAAATGCAAGAGGTTTATCTCTCATTCAGAACAAATGCAAAGGCTCTCCTTTCACAGCACATCTCCATGGAAACCTTTGATCTCTGGGCTCACACACAGGTGTTTGTAAACATTCATTCACTACTACGTACATCTGATATGTAACTCCTTCAGCCTGTTTTCAGCTGCACAAACTATTCAACTATTAACTTCAGCTATTTCAGGACATTGAGGCGATGTTAATACCTTGTTTAAACCTTTTCTTTTAAATATTAAGCTTCTTCACTATTTGTCCTCCTCTTCCAGTTTAACATTTCACTTTCAAGTTTTCAACAAAGTCATTGCAATGCTTTTGAGCTGTAACAGTTTGATTCAAATCATTTCACTTTTCTGCATTTCTCCGCCAAGTTCAGCAACACACTGACTTGGTTTCTGTAGCTAAAAGCAGCTACCATTCCGCTCGTAACATATTCAGCTTTTTCTGCATTGTCAGCTCAAATCAGCCACAAATGTTCACAGTTTACAGCATTCGCACGCATTTTCTGCAGGAAATGCATTTTCTAGTTCACTCCCCTATTCGCTCTGTTGTGCCTTCCGCCAACTCCCGAGGGAAATCATATGGAGGAAATCAATCTTTTTTCACACCAGTTTTCTAGTTTAGTCTGTTTGTGTTGCATGTGGTGTACAGCGAAGAGAACGCTGCTGCTGCTGCCGCTGCCGTCGCCGCCGCCGCTGAGGAACCAAAACAGGGATTTTGTGGGCTGGAAAACATGCTCTGTAGAGCTGAGGGGAAATCAGTTTTTGCGTCATCACTGAAGCCACAGCTTTCCCATTACACATTGATCCATTATTAATCCTACATATTGATTATTGCAGCTGTTAATATATTCACATCTTAAAAAGCCCCCTGGTGACTTTCTGTGACTCTTCTGATACTCTTGCTGTTCACTTAGCTAAACTCCCTGAAGATCCACAGATAGGAAGGATGGTGTGACCCTTAACAGTGTGCACAAATTGCTCAAATATGTCAATAAAAAGCCAAAATAAAGGGTTTTTGTAAAGTAAAGTGCAACAGTATCATCTATGATTTGTGAGTACAGTGGATGTTCAGTGTTACAGGGTTATTGACTCTGTATGATGCTTTAACTCTTCCTCAGTCATTTCAGCGTTAAGACAATTATCACATTTGTCCGATCTAGATTTCATGTGTTCACATTACATTTAGCAGACAATATGTTATTTAGCCATTACAGTTCTATCCATTAAAACATAATAAAAGATGGAGATTGGTGGTGTTTATATCATGTTAGCTTCTACCGGTTGGGATTACTTATTTGTTCATCATTAAGCAGATTTGCACGAGTCATATCCATGAGCTCTCCTCGCAGAAAACAAAGGAACACTGTGATTACAACTGGTAAAACACAGAATGAAGCAGTTTCATGTTACACATCAGTGTTTCTCCCAAGCAGTTCAGCTGCTGTAATGTTTGCTCAGCTTGTTTCTCTGATCGCTCAAGATTCAGACATGCAATCACTCATTCTTCATTGGTTCAATTCAGATATCTTTTTCCAAACTGACAAAGATCTATGAAGTATATAATAAAGCGGTGCAGTTAACTGGATATAACCACAACATGTACGCATGAGCAAAGCATGGTGGCCGACATGTGTACATGCCTTTCAAAGGCCCAAAACATTTCCATTAGGATAAACGCGCTGCGGTTTTAAAAACGACAAATATAAAAACACAAATTTGCCAAAACCCATGCAAAGAAGAAACATCTTCCCCAACTTGACACACATGCAGCATTTAGAAAACATTCACAAACATGACGAAACATGGGCAGTGTTTTCTAAAAGTGTTGCATAATCAAAGTGCTGCAAATAAAAAAACACTGCCAGAAACTCAAAACACAACAGAAACCAGGCGACACTAAAAAGTGACGCACACCGCTGGGATCGTATGATTCATTCCGACATTACTAACTGGCCAACAATCCCCAAATGTCAACCAGCACTCCGGCCCTGGTCCAAGCGGCGTGCATCAGTCAGAAGGGATGCAGGCTGTGCCTCCTTTCTCCTAATGGAAATGTGTTGGGTCAATGTGGCGCATTTCACTCGGCGGCCACCACAGAGGGAAACCAAACCATACAGGGGACCGACAGCAAGGCTCTGTTACCTTGATTGAAATTATATTTTGCTAAAAAAAAATGGAAACATTTGGGACAACTCCAACATAGCTTTGCTCGTTTTTTAGAAATGTTACATACAGTTGTTTAAATGGATTTGTGACTTCTTCATCCTGCCCTAACACAACATATAATGTGATCCATCATTAAACTAGAATGGACTTGTTGGACAGAGTTACTATGGATAAAAACCACAGTAACAACATTTGGGTACATTTAGCTACCTTTCCCAAATGCTGTGATTTTGCTCCTGATTTAGAATGATAGTGAATCGAGCCTGATTTAGTGTCTTTTTCAAACATCCTTTTTACAGTCCACCACATGGTGGCGATGGTGAACCTCATGTAAATCTCTTCCTCTGTACTCCACAGGCTGCAAACACTTTGTTTTGACGGAATGAATAGCCGGGGGCTGAGTAATGTGGTGTTTGGATGATCCCACCCCTCACCACGCCAACCCTCCACCTGCACCAACACCTTAAACCTGCCTGTCAGGTTTCTGTAAATGGACTGAATAAAGGAGTGCGTGGTCCCAGGCTGGTAGTTTTCCACTCACGGATATTAAAGGAGGTGGGACAGTCACATATGTGAACTATAGCTAATATAGTAGTTAGCTTTAGGTAGTCGTTACCATGAAACGTGAGGCTTTGTTAGGATTCTTCCAACAAACAGGTCCCTATTACAAAATACTTTAATTATTGAAAATGTGATTCTAATGGAACAACATTCATTTGAATAACCAGTCTTCACTTCCTCTCAGAAAACACAAACTTCTCCTATTTCTGTTAAGTTTAGTCAATTCTTTTTAAATAAATGGTTATAGGATAACACTTGTTAACCGAAAGCGTCTGCCATCAAATGATGTTGTTCTGTAATAACATTGGTTGTGATGATAGCTCTACTTCCACCTGAAAGTGTGCAGTTAAGTGACACTGTTTACAGATTCACGTTGTGCCCCGCTCACCTGCTTGGTGAAGCTCAAACAGATCCATTTAAAACATTTTAGGCACTTGCACCGTTTCCAAGTTAGTTTCTATGTCAAAACAACCTTTAAGGTTCAACATGGTGTCAGCTGAGAGGCACCGCAGCGAGCTGTCCTGACAGCAGTGTTGTCCTTAAACATTCATGAACTGTGAACTGACCTATTTGAAACTAAGGGACATCAGCAGCATTGTTAACTATTGGGATCCATACGCTAGATGTTCCCTTGCTGTTGAGTAAATGTTTAGCTAATTCCTATTCATTAATATAAAAATGATTGTAACACTATCGTTCTTCATGTTTTGATATTACAAGGTTCTGTTTCATGCTGGGAAAGTAGGCCTTAGATCACATCAGGATAAGCTGTGACATCCATTTGTATCCTTGTTGTTGGCAACAGACTGTGGGTTGTGACCGCATTATCAGCGCTTAGCTAGCCAGTTGGTCACTCGCACAGAGACGTACACACACCCTGATAAAATGGCAACCTACACAAGGCACAGAGAAGCTTTGATTACATCACTTCCATGTATCAGCATGTCTTTGCTTTGCTTTTCTGCTATATTGCAGTAAAGGTCTGCGGAGGGAACACGTTGAGCACCACTGTAGTCCAGTTATAATGCTATACGAACTCCTGGGAACCCCAACTGACACACACACACACACACACACACACACACACACACACACACACACACACACACACACACACACACACACACACACACACACACACACACACACACACACACACACACACACACACACACACACACACACACACACACACACACACACACACACACACACACACACACACTCTCTCTCTCACTCGATCTCACTAAAACTCAATTAAACTATAGCCTTTGTTTTATTTGCTTCCGGTAGCTTTGCCTTCAGGGTGTGATTTAAAGGGTGCAAGAGTGGATAAAACAAACACACTTAAAACAATCATGGTTTAATAACCTGGCAGAAAGGATCTGTTGTATTTACATTTAAAACTAGTGAAGCAGAAGCTGCAGCCAGAGCGGCCTTTAAAGTCATTCTGTCTTCATCAGTGTTATTGTTGCAAGTGAAAAAACCCACCAAGTTGTATTCCATCAGTCTAAACCACCACCGCCTGTCTGCTGAGAGAACGCCCGTATCTCACTGTCAGCAGTGGAGGGGTCCAAACTAACAGCCTGTTTTAATTTCAGCCTTGTCATGACAGGATGTGTGTGTGTGTGTGTGTGTGTGTGTGTGTGTGTGTGTGTGTGTGTGTGTGTGTGTGTGTGTGTGTGTGTGTGTGTGTGTGTGTGTGTGTGTGTGTGTGTGTGTGTGTGTGTGTGTGTGTGTGTGTGTGTGTGTGTGTGTGTGTGTGTGTGTGTGTGTGTGTGTGTGTGTGTGCGTGTGTGGAGGCGTGGGGGGACAACAGGAAGCGGAGACGATGGTGCATGGGAAGCAGTTAGTGGAGTTATTTTAGCTGGGGACACTGGTGTGAGGAGGGCTGCCTGACCTCGGTCCTGTTCACACTGAGGCTAAAAATGGAAACTGGGACTAATATTAGTGTAACCAGTCATCTGCCTCTGTTTATAGTTCAGACAGGGAGGAAGATGAGTGAAAGATAAAGGCACACATATGTTGTAAAACAAGGGATTTATTCGGTAGGAGTAATACAAAGGCAGAGGTGGAAAGTAACTAATTACATTTACCCAAGTACTGTACTTAAGTATAATTTTCACATCTGAGGTACTTGTAGTACACCTGGAGTAAATCCACAAGCTACCCTGCAGTATACAAAGTCATTCAAACTAGATGCACCTTCACCAGCTTTGACTGACTGACTGACTTGCAACTATAACATTACATCAGGTGACAGGAGCTTGGATTGATCAGACAAATGCAGAAGAGCCACCCATAGTTTAATTTTCTTTCCTCTTTCAGTATTTTAGACAAAGTCGACACAATGCACAGAAAGCCAAAGGGGAAGCTGAACAGTTATGAGGACTGTGTGTCACAAACCTTTGGCTGAGTCACTGTAGTTTGTTATCAATGTCAAAAATAAGGAAGACAGGGAGCCCTGTGTGTGTCTGGAGCAGAAGATTTGTGTAATGAAAGGGGTGAAATTAAAATGTTTCTGAAGCACAGTTTGTCTCTCCATGACTATGAAGGCCAAATTGTTTTCAATTATGTGAGAGAAAAACAACCTGTCAGCTAATTTCAGTGTCTGGTGGGATGGAAGAAAGAATATTTTTCATACAGTACTTCGATATATTATTTTGACGTAATTAGTATTTTCTTTTTATGACCCTTAAGACTACCACAAAAGCAGTTCCCTGAACTTCAGAGTGTTTTAATATCTTTCAGCTTAATGTTTTGGTTTTAACGCCACAAATATTTCTTGGTTAAAATTAAATGTATTTGTATCGGGAACCTAGAACACTAACCTATTCATCTCAAAAAAGAACAAAATGCTTTGTAACAGATTTAGCTAAATACTAATACCGTGTTTTATTCTTATAGAAGTAAGAAGAGAAGTAACGGGCAGAAACCCTCCTTTTTACGCAGCGGTCCAGACATAGACATCAAACGGCGACACATATTCAGTTGCCAGTTACTTTGGCATTAGGGCAGGGATATCTAGATACTTTCCAAGGTTTGACATAATGAATTGTGCTACTTTTAAAGCAAGCAACGCTGTTTCAAATCTGTAATCAAAAAGCTCCTCAAAAACACTATCGAAGCAGTTCCTGCGGATGCATGTCAATTTAAATCAATACATACAACTATTTTTGAATAGATAATGGCCGTTCACACACACACACACACACACACACACACACACACACACACACACACACACACACACACACACACACACACACACACACACACACACACACACACACACACACACACACTATATCATTCATCATCATGATGGCAATGGCCGGCTGTGGCCCAACCTCTCATTCCCCTGATAGGTGGAGAATTGACCACTAAGCGGAGCACCCCTTTTGTTTCCGGATCAGTCTGTGGCCATGTCTCAATTCAGGGGCTGGACCCTTCGGAGTACGCAGCCTACGCGGTCCACGGAGGACCCAGCCCACGTAGACCGGGGTTGCGTTCCGATCAGAGGTTGCGCTAGACTTTTTCGCTGCCCGTCATTTTGACGGACAGGATCGTAAAACTTCTGTCAAAATCCAGAATTACCCGTCGTCCTTTACACAACTCTGACGAGGGGGGGGGGGGGGGGACCTAGAGATACCCTATTATTCCACTGCTTATGTACACATGTTGTAAATAATGGTTAAAACCTCAGTAAATGAAATAAACAATGTGTTTAACAATTACTATTTTAATTTCATTTTGTATTTTCATCTTATCACAAAGTAGAAGTAAGAATATATCCATCCTCTTTCTGCAGCTTCATGTCTTCTATTATTATAACTTTCATCATTGAGACAGAGGAAATCAATCATGTCATTTAACATCAACAGCAGTAACACAAATATCAGCAAAAGTGTTTATGGAGTTGTTTATTTTTATTATATGTGCAGCAAGTATATAGAAGCAGCTGTTTGGGGAATCAGACAGACTCAAGCTATAATCGTTAAATATCTATTAAAAGAAAGGACACATACAAAATCTAATTCTGAAAGTAAGACACAAGTCTGTAGGACGGCAGTGAGCAGAGGTCTGGGTGGAGGATGCTCCTGATCGCCGCTTTGCTTTCTCCAGCACCTCGGGGGGTCCAGGTGGATGGAGCTCTGTCCTGATGATCCGCTGGGGTTAGGGGTCCTTCTCCCGCACTTCGGGGTGTCCAGGTGGATGGAGCTCTGTCCTGATGATCCGCTGGGGTTAGGGGTCCTTCTCCAGCACCTCGGGGGCAGGGTTTCCGTTAGCCGGTAATTACCGGTTTTTAGCTGGTACAATTTATTATAAACCGGTAAATTCAAAACCTGCCGGTCAAAATGTCTGGTAATAATTAGGGAGGCTCCGATCGATCGGCCGCCGGTCATTATCGGCCGATATTCACTCTTAATAGTTTGATCGGTGCTCTCTATAAAGGCCGATCAGGAGAGCTGGATCTGATCGATATGGACATAAACGCGAGTGAAGTATAACCGGACGCGAGAGAGAGATCAGATCAGCTGCTGAGTCTGACCGAGACACGCAGCTCTGTATAATCACCTGAAGCCCCGCCCTCTGTTTAGCGAGCTGCAGGAGCTGCATGAGAAACTGACGGGCTGTCAGGAGAGAGAGGGAGGGAGAGGGGAAAAGAGAGGCTCCGTTTCTCCCGTGTTATTATTCTAAGTTAATTTAAACTTTTGAATAATGTACGTTATCTACTACAAGTAGTTTGTTTGAATGTAATAATTATGTTGTTTGTTGTTTGTGGAATAATTTATTGAAAAATGAATCTGAATTTTTCGATCTGTTACGATTATAAACTGAAGCAATATAAAAATGAGCCCCGTGAACTGAGTTTTAAACATCAGCATATCTGCTCATAGTCCGGTAATAACCTGCTAACGGAAACTCTGCTACACAACTCTTATTATTATTATTGAAACATGACCGGTAAGTTTCAAATTTGTCCGGTAAAATAAATTCTGCCCGGACATTTGACCGGCGAGAAAAAATCCTAGCGGAAACCCTGCTCGGGGGGTCCAGGTGGATGGAGCTCTGTCCTGATGATCCGCTGGGGTTAGGGGTCCTTCTCCAGCACCTCGGGGGGTCCAGGTGGATGGAGCTCTGTCCTGATGATCCGCTGGGGTTAGGGGTTCTTCTCCCGCACCTCGGGGGGTCCAGGTGGATGGAGCTCTGTCCTGATGATCCGCTGGGGTTAGGAGTCCTTCTCCAGCACCTCGGGGGGTCCGGCTGGATGGCAGCTCTGTCCTGATGATCCGCTGTGCACTTTTCAGGTTAGGAGTCCTTCTCCAGCAGATCAATTTCTCCAGAATTGTCCTAATCACAGAGAGAAACAAGAATTAATCATATTAAACACAGGGTTGTAGAAGTATTATTGCAAATTTTAACTCTAAGCATTTCAGACAAACAATCCCTAAAGGATTATTTAAAATGATGTACTGTTCTGGTTTTTAAAAAACTAAAGAGATGAAATGACACATGCATCCCTTTGACAGCACGGCACAAACTAACATCAAGCAAAAGGCTGCTGTCTATTTTTGATTGTCTTGTTATTATGGGATTAGGATCAATTAAATACACTTTAACCTAAATAAAAGATGATCAAATCTGGTGGAAATATTTAATATAGGCTTTTCTTTTAGCCCTACCTCAAAGCAGCATGAGCTGAATACAAAGGTTGTAATGTTGTCCCAACGTTTAATAAACAGTAAAACATTGGAACATGTCAGAGAAATAAATAAAGCTAACAAGCAGCTACACGTCAGGGTAGCATTTTATAAATCCCACCGTACTGTAGGCTATATCGGTCTAAATGTTTTCACTTTGGTCTATGTATGTAATATAAAGTATAACCAACAGAGCCAAGATCTCTGTATGACTTTAATAAACTTCTGAATTGAATTAAAAATAAGTGGGGGTTGTATTTTCTGACAATTGGTGAGTTCCCTGACACACCGGGGACACATATTCATGTATAAAAGATGTACAAGAGTGCATTTTGCATGATACGTCCCCTTTAACTTAAAGCCCCCATGTCATGCTTTTCTGGTTCTTACCCGTCCCCTTGTGTGTGATGAAGGTTGTTCTGCATGTAAACGGCCTGCAGAGTCACAGACCCTCAAAGTACACCCTGTACCGAGTAAAACTCTAACACAGAAAAGACCTGTCTGTGCTGCCCCAGAACGCCTCATTGGAGATTTCTCATTTTCCATTGTTTGCTTCCTGGGTTCTGTGACGTGTGAACACCCAGATCAACAACAAATGACCGGATTAGCCCAAATGGACCAATCCGCAGAGCACCGCTCACACACCATGATCCCTTGGCTAACTAACAGGGAGTCCCATTGACTTGCATAGAGCTCCCTGAACGCTGGAAATAGACGAGTTGGGATCGCGGAGAAATGCTCTCCGCAGACCCATTCTCACAGCGTTATAAACCTTTTTCTTACTCAATATCAAGCCACACTTATTGTTTTTACTTCGGCTGTGAGTGTGTGTGTACTCAGGACCCGGAAATCCTGTGTCCCCCCACTTTACAAATATGTTTATTATTATTTTTTAACGCAAGCCGTCATCGCCACGGAGGAGCGAGCCAGACAGAGGGAGAGAGAGAGAGAGCGAGAGAGCTAGGGAGGGAGGGAGAGAGAGAGAGGGGGAGGGAGAGAGAGCGAGCTAGGGAGAGCACACCTTTATCTATTTAATTTAGATAAAGTAAGAAATCATTCCAATGTGTACTAAGGAGAGTAAAACAAACTGTTTAAAAGGGGAGTGACTAGTAAAATATGCATACATAAAAAGAAAGAATGCAAACTAGGTAACATAAGATAAGAATAAAGAGGTTTAAATGATTTGTTATTGGTTGTGATCATATTCTAAAGATGTTAAGTATACAGCTCCCTTTCATCTGAGTGTTGAGAGCTGTATCCATCAATTCATTTTGCTCTCAAAGTGCTCCAGATTGATGCATTTAACTTCAACATTTTAAAAAACATCTTCCCGGGGGAGCATGCCCCCGGACCCCCCTAGAGGAGGTGAGGACCCCCTAGAGGAGGTGAGGACCCCCCCAAAGGATGTGAGGTCCACCCCCAAATAAAGCAGGTTAAAATAATTAAATTGCATACATCTTTTAGTAAACACTGAAAACGGGTCCCACAGACCCAAACAGCACACAAAGGTTAAAGGTCAGCATATAATAATGTTAAAATGTGCTAAATATATACACTGCAAAAAAACAGAGGAGTAAAAGTAGCCCCCGACTTGTTTTATTTTTAGAAAGTAACCCTCACCCTTAAAAAGGTTGGTGACCCCTGCTTTACAGAGATGCTGTGAGAAACCAATGTGAGTTTGGAACATTGAACAATGTAAATCTATTCTTGTCGACCTCAACAATGGAATTATGATTAGTAGAAATGGCCATGACATGGGACCTTTAATGTCAATTCTATTTTTAAGCTTAGGGACACAGTCTTGGTAAACACATGTTGGAATCTGCAATAAGAAAACAACAATGACAGTGATCTATGTGAAAGATCTATTCTTACCTCACATGGCCTGTTTCACCACACCATGCCCCATATCGTTGCAACATCCCTAGATAACCTAGCTTGATGCAAACAGGGGATTTAAACATGACCATACAGAACCACAGACTGATCACTTCGGTTGTTTCATGTCAGAGAAGTTGCAGAATTGCAGCTTTAAGACAGTTTGCTCTTTGGAATCACAACAGGATATGGTATAGATCCTCAGAAGCAGGGTTAGGGGTCCCTTCTCTCCCCCAGCCCCCTCACTCTGCCTCTCAGTGTGTGTCATCTGCAGCCTGGCAGTTCTTTTTATAAATAACCTCATATAGGGAGTTGGTTTGATTTGAAGGAGCAATCCTTTCCAATCAGTAGCCCAGCAGCACAAATTAAGACAAAGGGGTCATCTAATCTTTCATTGTATAATCACATAATAAGTAATTACCACTTAACAAATTAACAAAAGCTTTTCCAAAATAGTTTTAGCATTAATGAAGATGTTTTTCCATTTTGGCCACATATTAATAGGCATCACTCATAATCAAAGGTCCATCTGAAATTCATCAAAGGAAATATGGTGAGTGTAAGATGTCAGGAAGTGGCACATCGAGACATTAAAACAGTACGGCTTGGAGAGTAATGGATTACATGTATCGGGATTACATAATCAGGACCGAAAAAAAGGTAACTGTATTCCCTTACAGTTACATAAAAAAAAAAGGTAATGAGATTACTGTTACATTTCTCAAAAATGTATTATTAGCAGGATTATGTTACATGTGGATATTGACCAAATCTAAAAGTTATCTGGTTAGTTTTGATATATATATAAAATACACTGCAAAAAATGGCTGTGAAATCCACAGTTATTTACAGTGTTTGTGCACAGTAAATTACTGTATACCATTTTAGAGTATAATACCGTGTTTCCAACCAAAAATTACAGCAACTCTGGAGTTACTGTAGAAATAGCAGTAGTAACGTCCCAACTGTATACAATCACAGTAACCAACAATGTACTGTAGATCAGGGGTTCCCAACCTTTATTGTGCCAAGGTACATACAAAAAAAAATCGCAGACCGGTTGTCAATTTTAACTGATTTTAAAATGTACTCACCACCAGCAGGTAGCAACAGAGGCTAATTGTATGTAACAGCCTGAACAAATACTAGAACAATATGCATCCAAAACATATTAATGTTTAAAAACGAACCGGTGTCGTTTTTTGGTTTTTCGGAAAACCAAAAAAACCGACGTTATTCAGTTTTTAAACCAAAACGGGAAAACAGATAAATCAACGTTTTGGTTTGGTTTGTATGATTTACGGATACTCCAGTGAATGCTGGGAAAACAAGGAGAAGGCGCATTATGAAGGAGGAGTGTGTGTGTGTGTGTGTGTGTGTGTGTGTGTGTGTGTGTGTGTGTGTGTGTGTGTGTGTGTGTGTGTGTGTGTGTGTGTGTGTGTGTGTGTGTGTGTGTGTGTGTGTGTGTGTGTGTGGTCTAGCATTCCTATACTTGTGGGGACCTAAATCTGTTTACATAGTCATGTGTGGGGACTGGCTTCCCTTATGGGGACAAATTGGAGCTCCCCATAAGGGGAATCATTAATTTTAGGGTGAAGGCTTGGTTAGGTTTAGGGTTAGGTTAAGGGTAAGGGTTAGGGTTAGGCACGTGTTGGTTATGGTTAAGGTTAGGATAAGTCTCCAGGATATGCATGTAAGTCAATGTAATGTCCCCTGAAGTGATGTATACATGGTGTGTGTGTGTGTGCGTGCGTGCGTGCGTGCGTGCGTGCGTGTGTGTGTGCGCGACTGGCATTTGTTTTCAGAAGATATGATAGTGACGTTCGTTCCGGTGCACGTCAGACAGCATTTAGCACTACATCGAGATTAAGATTAAACTAATTTATTTTGGGAACACCCGCATATAGGTTACCTATGGAGTTAGCCAGATGTGTGTAAATTACTGTTCATGGTCAATTGAAAGCAAATGCCGATGTCGGACAGACACAAACACACCGAACACACAGAGCTGAGCTGAGCAGAGCACATACACACACAGTGTAAAAGGGGGAGTAATCGACGACGCTGAAGTTGGCTTCCGATTCAGAGCTTCCGATTCGGCAGTTAAGGGGAAAGTTAAGGGACATTTAATTTACAGCGCTGAGCGAACAATCCTCCGTGTTTGAACCTCTTAAATCGCTGCATAGCAGATTTATGCTCCCCGGGCGCCGTTCAAAATGGCAGCACACTGCTCCTAACACTAGGATGGGTCAAATGCAGAGAAACAATTTCCCCACGAGGGATTAATAATCTTATCCATTTTATCTTATCTTATTTGGACTGGATTATCCCAGAGAGTCTAAAGATTCTTTATAACACAGTTTCAGATTTTTGAAACCTTTATTCTATTTGTGAAAATACAAACAAGGGAGATTTCAGTGCTTTTTCACATGTAGACCACATTAGACCAGGTCCTGATCTAAAACCACTAGACCTACACTCATCAAATCTGGACTGGATTATCCCAGAGGGTCTAAAGATTCTTTATAACCCAGTTTGAGATTTGTGAAACCTTAATTCTATTGAAATGAAGTGAAAATACAAACAACGGAGATGTTGCTGCTTTTTTTTAATCTGAACCACATTAGACCAGGTCCTGATCTGAAACCACTAGACCTACACTCATCAAATCGGGTAAGTATGGACAGCTAATTAAGGAAGAATAAAGTCTTTACTTCTCAAATGTATTATAATTTGTTGTTGCAAATAAAAATTCAACAGATAAGTAGGTATACTTATATAAACTTAATGTATTTACAGTTGCAGGCAAAACATTTCAACAGGAAATTAAATATAGTCTATAATCAACATCGGCACCTCTGTTGTTTCCTCAGACTGCAAGGAATCTGGGTGTGACCCAAGATAACAAACTGTCCTTCACTGCAAACATCGCTGCTACAACCCGCTGCTGCAGATACACGCTTTACAACATCAGGAGGATGCGTCCCCAGCTGACCCAGAAAGCCACGCAGGTTCTGGTCCAGGCTCTCTTCAGCTCACGCCTAGACTACTGCAACTCCCTCCTGGCTGGTCTACCTGCATGTGCCATCCGACCTCTGCAGCTCATCCAGAAAGCAGCGGCTCGTCTGGTCTTCAACCTTCCTAAATGCTCCCACACCACGCCGCTCCTCCGCTCCCTCCACTGGCTTCCTGTAACTGCTAGAATCCACTTCAAGACAATGGTACTTGCGTACCATGCTGCGAATGGATCTGGCCCTTCCTACATCCAGGACATGGTTAAACTGTACACCCCAGCGCGTGCACTCCGCTCTGCATCAACCAAACGGCTCGCTGCACCCTCGCTGCGAGGGGGACCCAAGTTCCCATCAGCAAAAACACGTGGGTTTGCTATCCTGGCTCCAAGATGGTGGAATGAGCTCCCCATTGACATCAGGACAGCAGATAGCTCACACACCTTCCGGCGCAGACTGAAAACTCATCTCTTTCGACTCCACCTCGAGCGATAGAATGACTAACAAAGAACTGCTAACAGAGCACTTATATACTAATAAAGGGCTGGCTTACCTAAAGCCAGTTGAGTAGCACTTGAAATGTTTTTGCTCTATGAAACCTGATGTACTTTATGATTCTGTTTTCTTCAAATTTGTATTTTGTTGGTCGAACGCACTTATTGTAAGTCGCTTTGGATAAAAGCATCAGCTAAATGTAATGTAATGTAACTAGCATTGTTCAAGTTTACTTTAAGCAACAAGCTTTGTTTGCCTAATTACAGTATGTCATCTTGAGTACTAGGATTACTTGGAATGTGAAAAACATTACAAGATTAGAAAATAACACTTTGGTAACAATGGTATGAGAAAGTTGGTTCATTGTAATCCTGTCTTCTCTCTCAGAAATATAATTGCTATTCATATTTAGCTTTAGGACAAAGCAGCAGAAGCTGTTCAAAGTGGATGAAAGACTGAAGGTTAGCCTTTTTCTTTATCTCATGAACCTGAATTCCTTTAACATCTCTTTCATTTTTTTGTTTGCTATGAAACAGTATTTAAGATACGAAAACTTTGTAGCTAAAGAATTATCACCTACATGAGGAGCATACACTTATTTTTATTTATTTATTCATTTGTTTAACAGGGACAGTGCACATTAATTAACATTCCTGTAAATGTGCCAGAGTTAGCCAAGAGGCTATTTTTCATCTGTTGTCCCTGGACAGATTTTATAAGTGAACCTAAAACAAATTTCATTTAAACAAGTAAATACAATCAAATTAAAACATGCAACATACATTACTGGAATACTTAAACAAATAAAAAGACAGAACAATAAAACAAAACAAAAGAACATGTTGTGACGACCCCTCCCCCCTTCTGCCTGGCTGTGCTCCCTGCCTTGCTGTCCTCTGGCAGGTACTGGGAGTGTCGTCCTGTTTGTGCCCGCCCATCTAGAGGCGGAGCCTCAAGAAGGCATAAAGGCTTGCCCAGCTGGGAGGTTCACTTTCTGATCCTGATCCTGGCCTGCTGCAGCAACCTCAGCCTTCCACCTGTGTTTGTATTTTCACAAATAGAATAAAGATTTCACAAATCTCAAACTGTGTTATAAAGAATCTTTAGACCCTCTGGGATAATCCAGTCCAGATTTGATGAGTGTAGGTCTAGTGGTTTTAGATCAGGACCTGGTCTAATGTGGTGAAGATGCGAAAAAAGCACTGAAATCTCCCTTTTTTTAATTTTCACAAATAGAATAAAGGTTTCAAAAATCTGAAACTGTGTTATAAAGAATCTTTAGACTCTCTGGGATAATCCAGTCCAAATAAATCGGCTATGCAGCGATTTAAGAGGTTCAAACACGGAGGATTGTTCGCTCAGCGCTGTAAATTAAATGTCCCTTAACTTTCCCCTTAACTGCCGAATCGGATGCTCTGAATCGGAAGCCAACTTCAGCGTTGTGAGTAATCGGGCATTTCGATGTGTGTAGAGATGTGTGTAGAGATGTGTGTAGAGGTGTGTGTGGTTAACACGTAGCAGCCTGCAGTCACTCTTAAACTGTTCTGATGAAGTAAACACAGCGAAGGCGGTGCGTAAAAAGGCACATCTTTACCCGCTGGTTACACGTCCCACTGCCTCCTGATGCTACAGCCATTTGAAGTGAAGGAGGTTTTCCTTCTATAAAACAGCTGTGGCAGCAGATACTGTGAGAGCCCCGGACATTAATTCATAGATCAAGGCAGACTGGTTTACTCTCCTGTTTTACCAATCCGGTGCTTAAACAAATAGCTCTACACCCCTGGCCGACATGTCCTTAAAATGAAGTCCGAGTTTGAAATATATCTCAAATAATGTATGCACTGCCATTTCCCCACATAAACATAACAGTCTGCAATTAAACGGTTGTCTCCTGTGCGCTCCTCTTCCTACTTGGCGCACCGGTAACTTTCTCGTGCGCACGAGAGGCTGAGACCCTATAGGCTCTATAGGATCCGCCAGTTTTCTAGTGAAAGTTTAACCACTGGAGCACATACACATACTGGATGAAATAATATGACTGGTATAGGTGCAAAAATTAAACACTTTTTGAAAAAAATATTATGATAAAATATTTTTATATATTTATAATTCTGAAAATATTACAATAAATTCACAGCTATTTCGCGGCCCGGCAGTAACACCTCCGCGGCCCAGTACCGGTCTGCGGACCGGGGGTTGGGAACCCCTGGTCTAATCACCCCCTGGAGGCAACCCTCAGCTCACCTGATGATCTGCTCAACCACCTCAACTCCACCCTACTCACCTCCCTCAACACTTTAGCCCCCCTCAAAAATAAAACTGTTACTTTCAAGACCTCCTCACCCGAGTTCACACCCGCACTGCGTAAAATTAAGCAGTGAGGCCGCCAACTTGAACGTCTTTCAAAGAAATCATCCCTCACAGTCCATTACATAAGCTACAAACTCCATCTCAATGCATACAAAGATGCTCTTATTGCCTCTAAATCTGCCTACCTCTCCAACATCTTCACTGACCCCTCCCGTAACCCCAGGCCCTCTTCTCCACAGTTAACAAGCTCTTCAAACCCAGTGCTGATAACCTCCCTACTTCTACTTCCGCTACTTGCAGCTCATTCCTCCAGTTTTTCGCAGACAAAACACCATTAACCACTCCTTCTCAGCACTCTCCACCAACCTCCACCGCTACCATTTCTCCCCCCATCTCCCTTGACCTCCTGACTTCTTCTCCCCAGCGCTGCCTCTCCCAGTTCAACCTGGTTACCCCACTTGAAATACTCCATCTGATCGGTTCCTCAAATCCCACAACCTGCTCCCTTGACCCTCTACCCACTCCTCTCCTGAAGTCCTGCCTCCCCGTCCTCTGCCCCTATCTTGCTAACCTTTTCAACTCCTTGCTGTCCCATGGAACCGTCCCCTCTGCCTTCAAAACTGCTGCCGTTACTCCAATCCTCAAAAAACCTGGTCTTGATCCCTCCTCCCTCACTAATTACCGCCCCATCTCCAACCTACCATTCCTCTCAAAAACTCTTGAACGCATTGTAGCCAAACAAATTCACTGCCATCTCCAAACCAACCAGCTTTATGAACCCCTTCAGTCTGGATTTCGTCCTCACTACAGTACAGAAACTGTACTCGTCAAAGTCCTCAATGACCTCCTCACCTCTGCTGACACTGGTTCCCTCAATATTCTCATCCTCCTCGACCTGAGTGCAGCCTTCGATACCGTGAGCCACAACATCCTGCTCACCCGACTCAGGGACATTGGTATTGAAGGTATTGCACTCAGATGGCTCCAGTCCTACCTCACTGAACTATCCCACTTCATCTCCCTCTCCAACCACTCCTCTGCCACAGCTTCAGTCACCTAAGGCGTTCCTCAAGGATCAGTACTTGGCCCCCTCCTCTTCATCATTTACATCCTCCCCCTCGGTCAGATACTCCGCCACTTCAACCTGGACTTCCACTGCTATGCTGATGACACTCAGATCTACTTCAGCACCAAATCCCTCCATAACCCACCCCTTACCAACATCGATTCCTGTCTGACAGCTATTAAAACTTGGATGCAACATAACCTCCTCAAACTGAACAGCAACAAAACAGAACTAATCGGCTCCAAATCCACCCTCAGCAAGGTCACTAACATAACACTCACCATCGATGGCACCATTGTTTCCCCCTCCAATCAGGCACGCAACCTTGGCGTAATCTTTGACCCCACCCTCTCCCTCGAACCTCACATCCGCTAAACAGTCAAAACCTCATTTTTCCACCTCCGCAATATTGCAAAAAATCCTACCCTCTCTCACCCGCCCCGCAGCCGAACGACTAATCCATGCCTTCATTTCCTACCGCCTTGACTACTGCAACTCACTTCTTTACGGCATCAGCACATACATCCCTCAACAGACTCCAACGGGTTCAAAATGCAGCTGCACGTCTCCTCACGCATACCAAATCATGGCATCACATCACCCCAGTCCTCACAGACCTCCACTGGCTTCCTGTCTCCCATCGCATCAACTACAACATTCTGGTCCTCACCTACAAAGCACTCCACCATCTGGCCCCCCCCTTATCTCACAAACCTTCTCACTCCTTATCAACCCCCACGGACCCTCAGATCCACCGCAGCCGGACTCCTATCCATTCCCACATCCACACTCTGCATCTTTGGGGACAGAGCCTTCTCAGTGGCAGCTCCTAGGCTCTGGAATTCCCTCCCCCAAGATCTCTGTGACTCTGAGTCCCTCACAGTCTTTCAGTCCCGCCTCAAAACACATCTTTTCAACTCTGTCTACCCATAAGGCCCCCCCCTCACAATCAACTTCCTCTTGACTGCCTTTTTATTTTTTTATTTTACTATACTTACTTGTTTGTCTACCCTCCCTCATACTGTAAAGCGTCTTTGAGTTGTGAAAAGCGCTATATAAATAAAATGCATTATTATTATTATTATTATTACTTTGCAAAACTACTTCCGTCAGTGGTCTTGACCAGTTGCATTTATAAAGAATGCACACATGTTTAATCATTAATGTCAGATATGTACTAAGTAAATACATTAGTTCCTGCTCAAGATTAGATTCAACTTTATTGTTATTGCACAGATTACAGGTACTGAGACAACGAAATGCAGTTGAGCTTCTAGGAGTGTAAAAAGCAGTAAAGTGAAAAGCAATGTACACAATCTACAGAATACAATTTAGAATGAATTGAATGATGAATAAACAGTGAGGGGTATGAACAACAGGAGGACACAGGAGTGGTTTAAATAAACTGGGTTTTTTATTTACCCAAAAGTCCACAGAAAACATCATAAATCAATCATTTCTAATAACTAGGCATATAAAAGAGGTCAACAGAAAAATACCTCAAAGAAACATGGCATCAACTTATCACTTAGGTGTTAACTCAACCAACTGACCTGCTACAATGAAAAACCAAGGAACCTATATAGTGGCTTGGCCAAACCAAGTTGAAACCAAGGGATAATTAATAGTAACATAAAACAATAAGGACACTGACAAAACCCAAATCCCCCCAGAAGCAGGTGGTTTGACCCAATCTGTCCCAATTGGCTCCTTGCAGTATTTATGAGTCCTCAGCGCTAGGCCACGCCCTTTGCTGAACCAGGAAGTAAACTCCCCCAATGGTAACTCAGGAGACAAAGAAAGTAATTAATACAAATAATTTTGTCAGTTAATTTATGTAACCCTAGCCAAAGTTTGACAGTCCGACGTCAGGCCGCTTAGTGAAAAAGCACTAAGCTAAATGTACTCGGCAAGCTTATCAAAATGTCTTACACGTGTAAGGTTTGTAAGTTCAGTAGAGGGTCCATTCCTGCATGCATTTGGTTGTTTGTATTCAAAGTGTTTTCAAATATTGTATATTATCTAAGAATAGTGATAATGTATTTGCCAAACAGTGCCTTTTGTTGTGTCTCGTCAAATGTGTTAGTTATGTTTATGTAGTATGTCTGTCATTTCATATTTATTCACATCATGTCAGGTCTGTCTATTTATGTCATTCATCTCTAGTTAAATCCCCGTGTTTCATGTCACGTCTCGTTTTCCATTTCCTGTTTCATTTTCTACGTACCTCTTGTCTCTCATTTCTGGCCCTGTTACTTCCTCCCTTTGTGTATTTTCCCGCCATCGTCTGCCCCGCCCCTGATTGTTTCCACCTGTTCCCACTCACCTCATGTTTAAATAGTCCTGTCTCCCCCCTGTCCTGTGTCAGTTCGTGTTTGTTCCCATGTGTGGTCGTGCCAGGCCTCAGCAAAGAGAGGATCGTTTACGCGAATCCGCGAATTTTGGGTTTAACTTATGTATTTTTATTAAAAATAAGCATAATAAACAATTTTTTTTTATTTCATGCGCCTAGTTTCATTTTATTTTCAATTTTACTGCTCCCGACCACGCCCTCTCAATGAAACGAAATACTTCGGGAATCTTCGGGTGATGACGAAAACAAAGGACAATGGCGGACATTCAATAGAATTTTCATGTGAATAGCCCACCTTTATTATGGTGAATAGATGTGTTTTGTATGGCTGTAGTGCGACAGCAAATGCAGAGAATGGCGTTTCGACGCATGCGGGGTTAGTGGGTGAAATTTGTTCAGATAACACGGGCAAACTTCACGGAGCCGAAGCTGACGAGTACTTCGGCAGTCGTGTGCTCCCGTAATTTTACTGACGATTGTTTCGAGATTCCTCTGTCTCTAGCTCAAATTGAAAGTGGAATACATAAGAAGTGAGTATTTTATTATGTTTTCTGGCTGATTTAATGCATCATTAGCCTGTACCATTGTGTACAACGCCCTTTATTGCCTGTCGATTAGGCGACCGGAGGCCTCGTCATCCGATAATCCGGTACACAGTGTTGAATGTGTACACTACAGTCATCATATAGACATGATAGACTAACAGTACTGTGAGTACAGCCTACACTTGACAGGCAGCCTGGCTAGCCAGGATTAGGACCCTACTACGTCAAAAGACCGATTGGCTCTAGCTGTATATCATGCTAGTATACAATTCATTTCAATGTATTCATGTAATTAATGCCCATAAGGCTGTTACATATACAATAATAAATGTGAAGATAATTTATGTGAACCTGACCCTGGTATGTTATGAAATGTACCCTACATGTAGTCATCCTCGGGCATAGCCATAGGCCTACAGTACATGCATGCCAACTTTTGCAATATATAATATAGCGCCTAGCGTGAGCTATGCTTAGGCATCATCTGGCGCCTGGTCATCCTCGCCATTGCCCATGCCGTGAAGTAACTCCATCACCTCGGGCTCGAACAAATAAGGACGTAATGGTCCATCGTCTGGCTCAATATTCTCACCATCGTCGCTTACTGAACCGGATTCAGATTCAGTTCCTAAAACTACATTTTCGTAGGAAAGCCGAGAGGATGTTTCTGACTCGCTATCATCACTGGATACCTCGTACAATCCTTCTTCTTTGTCTGGTATATTTGCCCTTCCACGTTCATTCTGCATAGACGCCATTGTTTGTTATCGTTTCGTCTTCCTGAGTTTTCCTCACTTCCGGTTTGGCTGAATCGATAATTTCGTTTCTAAAAAAGTTCGGGGAAGCTGCAATAAAGTGCTTCTAACATGCGTAAGGCAATTATTATATTTTTTTAATCAGGTGTGATTGTTTTGGTACGTAATTATGCTTGTATATAAGTTAAAACGAAACTATTTGGGGTTCAATTTCCACTATCCCTTTAAGTTTATCTTAAATTCTCTTTTTGTTATGCTTAGTTTTTTTTGTTATTCCAGTACTTACTCAAGAGGGATTTTCTGTTCAATGACATTAAAAAGAAAATGTTTGTTACATTCAAGACTGTGTCTCTGGGTCGTGCATTTGGGTTCTCCAGTCTGTGTCGAGGTCGTGACACCTTTTCAACTACAGCACGTCTCTAAAATGGCTCGGCAGAAGAAATGGCTTCATATTTGTTGTGTTTTTTTATCGCCACTCTTTTAAAAAATGCAAACTCCATGTTTTTGGATATTAATATCGATTGTTTTATGGATGAAAATATTTGTCATTTAGCACAAGAAAAGACATGGTCTTGATACCGTTCAACAATTAAGAATACATTGTTAAAATGTGTTTGCTGTCTCCCTGCAGTTATTGGTGAGCTTTAAAATTGTGTCAAGAATTTCTGGTAATCTGTAAATTACCAGCATGACATGAAGTATACTATAATAAATTGTTTTACAGTTACAATACTGATACTGTAACTTACAATTATACAGTAGCATTAAAGTTTCTATTTTACAGTTGAAACACTATTACCGTAAATACAAAAACAGTACTTTTGAAATGGCAGTGTTTTATTTTATAGTTAACATACTATTACCTTAAACAAAAATACAATGCTTGGAAATTACTGTTTTATTTTACAGGTATAACAAAAAATGAAGTAATTAAATATGACTGTTTCATTTTACAGTTAAAACACAAATACAGTACTTGGAAGTTACGGTGTTTCATTTTACACTGTTACTGTAAATAAAAACTTATAAATACTGTGATTACCTTTACAGTATTTAACTGGCAGCAATTGACAAGTTACTTACTGTAAAATTACAGTAAGTAACTTGTCAATTGCTGCCAGTTAAATACTGTGAATTTCACGGTACGTTTCTTACAGTGTAGGTGACTGATGACATATTTTTTAAAGGAAAATAGACGGAATATATTTTTTAGTAGGCTTCCAAACCCTGACAACAGGTTACTAGTTGTGCATATTGATGTCATCTTTGTGCTACTGCCTTCCTAGAACGGTGCAGGAACCTCTGAGAGGGATCATCAGATGTGTATTCTTCTGTTTATGCAGAGTGTATGCTGCACATCTGCTCACACACCTTCTACTGCAGCAGGCTGAAGATGGGCAGGTGCAAAAATATCCACGCATGCATCACTTTCATTTTTTTATTTGAGGTATTTATACGCAGTAAAATAAGAGAGAAACACCTGGGAAGATAATGGGACTGGAATCAAGGCTGCAACTAGCATTTTTGGTCCCTAGTTATTATTTGACTGACTACTTTCTCATATCATCATCATTACATCAGGCACGTCAAAACAATGTTGAGCACCAAACTGAAAGACAAACAATAAATCAGACGTTATGTGTGTAGGCAAAACAAGATTGTGATTCAGAGGCATGATTCAGAATTACAATATTGCTCATTTCACAACTCTAAATGTTGTGAAATCTCTGGCAGTATCAGTGTCCAGTGTTCACAGTGCAAGAAACAGCATGAAACAAAAGATCCAAATGAATGCACTCAACTCAAAGTCACATTGAGTAAAGCACTACGAGGGTGCATTTGGGATTCAAAGGTTTCTGGCACACATATTGAGTGGAGGTCCAAGTATTCCTCTTCACATTTCCACCAAAGGTCCAGAGCACAATTTGTTCTGTGGTGAGAAATGTGAGCACACAGAGGTGAGAGACTCACACCTTCCTCACTCTGACAGTCGGCCAACTCTTTTGTGTGCATGTTTGTACAGTACGTTCACACAGAAAGACATTATTTGCATAGAGAAATGGGGGTGTTTATAAGGTGCAAAATGCAACAGTAGGCTACTAAACGATTCAGATGTTGTTGGCTTACTTTAAAAATGTATTCCGTTACACTATCCATCCATCCATCTTCTCCCGCTTATCCGTGGTCGGGTCGCGGGGGTAGCAGTTCCAGCAGAGAGCCCCAAACTTTCTTTTCCCTGGCGACATCAACCAGCTCTGACTGGGGGATCCCAAGGCGCTCCCAGGCCAGCGAAGAGATATAATCCCTCCACCTGGTCCTAGGTCTACCCCTTGGTCTCTTCCCAGCTGGACGTGCCTGGAACACCTCCCTAGGGAGGCGCCCAGGTGGCATCCTAACTAGGTGCCCAAACCACCTCAACTGGCTCCTTTCGACGCGAAGGAGGAGCGGCTCAACTCCGAGTCCCTCCCTGATGACCGAACTTCTCACCTTATCCCTAAGGGAGACACCAGCCACACTGCGGAGAAAACCCATCTCGGCCTCTTGTATCCACGATCTCGTTCTTTCGGTCATGACCCATCCTTCATGACCATAGGTGAGGGTAGGAACGAAAATGGCCCGTTAGACAGAGAGCTTTGCCTTCTGGCTCAGCTCCCTTTTCGTCACAACGGTGCGGTAAAGCGACTGCAGTACCGCTCCCGCTGCTCCGATTCTCCGGCCCATCTCACGCTCCATTGTTCCCTCACTCGAGAACAAGACCCCGAGATACTTGAACTCCTTCACTTGGGGTAAGGACTCATTCCCTACTTGGAGTGGACAGTCCATCGGTTTCCTGCTGAGAACCATGGCCTCAGATTTGGAGGTGCTGATCCTCATCCCAGCCGCTTCACACTTGGTTGCGAACCGATCCAGTGAGTGCTGAAGGTCGCAGACCGATGAAGCCATTAGAACCACATAATCTGCAAAAAGCAGTGGTGCAATTCTTAGTCCACCGAACTGCAGACCGCCTCCCCCACGACTACGCCTCGAAATCCGATCCATGTATATTACAAACAGGATTGGTGACAAAGCGCAGCCCTGGCGGAGGCCAACCCTCACCGGAAATGGGTCCGACTTACTGCCGAGGACCCGGACACAGCTCTCGCTTTGGGAGTACAGAGATTGGATGGCCCTGAGTAGAGACCCCCTCACCCCATACTCCCGCAGCACCTCCCACTGTAACTCCCTGGGAACTCGGTCATACGCCTTCTCCAAGTCTACAAAACACATGTAGACCGGATAAGCGTACTCCCAGGCCCCCTCCAGGATCCTTGCGAGAGTAAACAGCTGATCCGTCGTTCCACGACCAGGACGGAATCCGCATTGTTCCTCCTCAATCTGAGGTTCGACAATCGGCCTGACCCTCCTTTCGAGTACCTTGGAGTAAACTTTCCCGGGGAGGCTGAGTAGTGTGATGCCTCTGTAATTGGCACACACCCTCTGATCCCCCTTTTTAAAAAGGGGAACCATCACCCCGGTCTGCCACTCCTTCGGTACTGTTTCCGACTTCCACGCAACGTTGATGAGACGTGTCAACCATGACAGTCCCTCAACACCCAGAGCCTTCAGCATTTCCGGGCGGATCTCATCCACCCCCGGGGCTTTGCCACTGTGGAGTTGTTTGACGACCTCAGTGACCTCCCCCCGGGAGATTGGTGTTGATCCCCCGTCATACTCCAGCTCTGCCTCTAACATAGAGGGCAGAGTTGTCGGGTTTAGGAGTTCCTCAAAGTGTTCCTTCCAACGCTCTAACACTCCATCAGTTGAGGTCAACAACGTCCCATCCTTACTGTACACAGCTTGGATGGTTCCCTGCTTCCCCCTCCTGAGGTGTCGGACAGTTTTCCAGAACAACTTTGGTGCCGCCCGAAAGTCCTTCTCCATGTCTTCTCCGAACTTCTCCCACACCCGCTGCTTTGCCTCGGCCACGGATGAGGCTGCTGCCCTTCGGGCCTGTTGGTACCTTGCAACTGCCTCGGGAGTCCCCCGGGATAACAAATCCCTGAAGGCCTCCTTCTTCAGTCGGACGGCTTCCCTGACCACCGGTGTCCACCAGGAGGTTCGAGGGTTACCGCCCCTTGAGGCACCTAGGACCTTGAGACCACAGCTCCCCGCCGCGGCTTCGACAATAGAGGCTTTGAACACCGACCACTCTGGTTCAATGTCCCCAACCTCCACAGGAATGCCCGAAAAGCTCCGCCGGAGGTGCGAGTTGAAGGCCTCCTGAACTTGGGCCTCCTCCAGACGTTCCCAGTTCACCCGAACTACACGTTTGGGCTTACCAGGTCTATCCAGAGGCTTCCCCCGCCACTCGACTCAACTCACCACCAGATGGTGATCAGTTGACAACTCCGCCCCTCTCTTTACCCGAGTGTCCAAAACATACGGCGTCAGGTCCGATGATACGATAACGAAATTGATCATGGACCTTCTGCCTAGGGTGCTCTGGTACCACGTACACTTATGAGCATCCTTATGTTCGAACATGGTGTTTGTTATGGCCAATCCATGACTAGCACAGAAGTCCAGTAACAAACCACCACTCCGGTTCAGATCAGGGGGGCCGTTCCTCCCAATCACGCCCCTCCAAGTGTCTCCATCATTGCCGACATGTGCGATGAAGTCTCCCAGCAAGATTACAGAGTCCCCTTCAGGAGCCCCATACAGGACTCTTTCCAGGGTCTCCAATAAGGCCGTATACTCTGAACTGCTGTTGGGTGCATAAGCACACACAACAGTCAAGAGTTTTCCCCCCCATAACCCGCAGGCGTAGGGAGGCGACCCTCTCGTCCACTGGGGTAAACTCCAACAACGAAGCACCTAACCGGGGACTTGTGAGTATCCCCACACCCGCCCGGCACCTCACACCTTGAGCAACTCCGGAGAAGAAAAGAGTCCAACCCCTAACCAGAAGTAAGGTTCCAGAGCCGACGCTGTGCGTAGAGGTGAGCCCAACGAGATCCAACTGGTAACGCTCCACCTCCCGCACAAGCTCCGGCTCCTTCCCCCCCAGAGAGGTGACGTTCCACGTCCCCAAAGCCAGCTTCTGTCGCCTGACCCCATCGTTGTTTCCCGTAGGTGGTGGGCCCGCGGGACGGAGAAGCGGAGGTGTTGCCCACGTTGTCTTTTCGGGCTGGGCCCGGCCGGGCTCCGTGGCAAGCCCGGCCACCAGACGCTCGCCGACGAGTCCTCCTTCTGGGCCTGGCTCCAGAAAGGGACCCCGGGCTTCCTCCGGGCCGGGTATCCTCACTTCCTGGTTTTTCTTTCATGAGGTCTTTTGAACCAATCTTAGTCTGGCCCCTTGCCTGAGACCAATTTGCCATGGGAGACCCTTCTAGGAACACAAGGTTCCAGACAACACAGCCCACAGGTTCATCACAAACCTCTCTACACTAGTTACCTGTAAATCACTAACCTAATCTTGGTATCACCATGCAAAAGTAATGTAACCTGACTACTTTACTGTACGACATTATCAAATGCAATGCCAGAAAAATAAAAGCGAACAAATAAATATCAATAAGATGTTTTTTACTTGTGTAGTATGTAAGACTTTAGAACAGTATGACCTTAGAAAATAAGAAACCAAGATATTTTGGATCAAAAGTGTGTCCTCTGCTCAGAGATTCTATTGATAGGAAAACCTGCCTTTTTATTGAGCATGTTCAGGCAGGAGCCTCTTTATTCTGATTGGATATGAACAATTAAATCACACCCAGTCAATATGCTGGCACATTCATTTATTTCAAATTATTTTTATTTTATTTTATCTTTGTTGAATTTCTAACTTTTTCTTCTTTTTTAAAATAATATATTTTATTCTATTTACTCAATCTAAAATGGAACGACTGTCACGAAAAAACAATTTCCACCTGGGATTATTAAAGTATTTCTAATTCTGACAGTGGAGAGCCGTCAGGGCCCTCTCTGAGGGCCTAAGATATTCTAAAAAATAATATTTGAAAACATTAAAAAAAAACATTTTCTTAGTTATATTTTACATTAGTTTTACCAAAATAACTTGATTTAATTGTATTTAAAATAACATTTCCAAATAAATAAATCCTTCGAATCTGCCTGTTCAGTTTCTGTTGGAATGTGAAGGGTTAAATGAAAGAAGCTCCTTTAGCCGTCTCTGTGAGTTGTGAAGACGGGAGAGCTTGTTGGTCCCTCTTGCCCCTTTCACACCAGCGCCTTTTCAGCTCCGGCTCGGAGCTAGAGCCTGAAAAGCGCCGGGTTTTCCTGTTCACACCGCAGCGGCGCCGGCTCTTAGCTCCGGAATCCGCTTCATTTCCAGCTCCAAAAAAATGTCGTTCCAGAGGCAAGAGCTTTGGAGCTAAGAGGCGACGTCGCTTACGTCTCTCTTACGTCGAGGCGTGCAGGAAACTAAACCCACCTCCCCTGAACATGGGTCGACTGTTATGCCTGCCTACAAGCAGTAGTGCCTATAAACACACTTTATAAAGTCAGGCAACACTAACCAGGCTTCGTGTGATTCTGTTTATTTGTACCTTACTTTGACCATCCGTTCACTGTTATCGATCATTGTGGAGAGAGGCAGACGTGTTGTTTGGTATTATTGCAGCTATCGGATGCAAGTAGTCAGTTTAGCTTCGGTTGCTATGCTAACATCACCCGTTTTATACCAGAGAAACTTTCATAACAGCGTTGTGATACCAAACAGTGTCAATTCAGACTGACACACATTCACTTAGGCTAAGGGGAACTGGGGATATGCATCAGCTGCTTGTGTGAGTCGGACAGTGAATACTTTAGAGCGGCCGCTGCAG
The DNA here is from genome assembly GCF_902827115.2 of Pseudochaenichthys georgianus. Taxonomy (NCBI): domain Eukaryota; kingdom Metazoa; phylum Chordata; class Actinopteri; order Perciformes; family Channichthyidae; genus Pseudochaenichthys; species Pseudochaenichthys georgianus. Next base: position 7,075,175 of record NC_047505.1, on the reverse strand, counting down.
TGTGAGCTAACCGGGAGCTAACGGGAGAATAAACTCCTGTGGAAGAGCAGCACTGCAGCGGTCGGTAAATGCTGCAGAAACACATTAATAAACAATGAACCACGGCACTCTGGAGCAAAGTATAAGGTTGGAGAAGTCGTTATTCAATTTATTCTGGCTTCGTGTGATTAAAAGCAACACGATCATCGACCCGACGCAGTTGTTGTTGTTGTTGTGAGCGCCGTAATGGCTGCCGTTGGGGAGCAAATCAGCGATGTAAACGGTGACGTCATGACGCAGCAGGGGCAGCTCTGGGGCGCCAGTGGGCGGTGTGAACAGAGCGGGAGCTGAAAAGGGAAACCGGAGCTGAACCAGAAAAGCTCCCGCTCGGAGCTAGAAAGGGAAAAGCGCTGGTGTGAAAGCCGCATTTGTACATTCACATGGGCCTATATATATAGCAGGGGTGGGGAACCTTTTTCCTCTCAATGGCCATTTCAATTTTTTCAACATCGTCCGAGGGCCGTACAAATTATTGACGTCTGCTTAAAATACTAAAATCACAGCCCATTCATTTCGCCTTTCTTTCATGCTGTGCAAAGAAAAAGCAACCTCTTAATCCAGATATTTTACCATGATTCGTGCATGCATGCACGTGCACAGTTGTGGCATGACGGTGACCACCAAAACAGAAAGATATGGACACAAGATGTGTGCAATTTAGTTTCCTATCCATGTGAACATGATTTAAGTGGGGGGAGGACCTAACCTCCTCTCTGGGTTTTTTTTAAATATTGAAGTTAAAAGCATCAATCTGGTGCACTTTGAGAGCAACATTAGTAGATCTATGGATACATCTCTCAACCCATATGAAACAGAACTGTAAACAGATTTTATTTTTCTTTATGGATATTTTACAAATCACTCCCCTTTCAAACTGTATTCTTGTTTATTAATAACAACTTTTTTTTTACTGTCATATAGTATTTTATACCCGTTTACTGTATTCTCTTATTTTTTTATAACTATAATGATCATATAAAGATGTGCCTTTACCTCACTGGTTGTAGAAAAAGCTTCTTATATTCGTTAGCATAGCTAGCTAACCAGATGTTAATAATAACAAAGTTATTGACTGTATGATCAGTATGACAGATTAACAGATCGCCACTGGGCTTACAACTAAAGACACAGCCACGCAAAAACTGCGGCATGTGTACGGCTCCGTATGGGTACGTACTGACATTTGTGAAGTCCCGGCCCGGAGCGGCGTTCTGGTGCTCTGCTCTGGCAGCTCTAAACCCCTGGCTGCTTCTCAGGTCGACTATTTTCAATTCCTCGCTCCTCGGTCTCACCGGAAGTTGATTTGCCTGCGCCATCTTGAGTACCGTCCCATGGCTCTTATTTCTGCCGGAGGACCGAGGAGCGATAACGAGGAACCACCAGACCATCCTCCGATGAAATCCTCAAGAGGCTTCTCAATTCTTAAATTTCCCCTCCTCGACTCCCCTCCTCGAGACTTAGTCCCGCCCACAGGAGATGCGAGCGGAGGACCGAGGAGGGGAACCGAGGAGAGAGGAGGGGAAGCAGCAGACGTTTAAAGAAATGAGAACTCCTCTCCTCTGAGCGGTCATATTAAAGCGACGTCCGTTCATTATTGTGCCAACAGCTGTTGGATATATCCCCCCCCCCCCCCCTCTCTCTGGTCGCTGAAATGGGGAATTGAAATTACGGGCCAAAAGTTGTATTTGCAAGTATTAAAAGTAAGCAGAGGACACCAAACTAACTGAGACCTGTCTGTCCGCCGCATCTGCGCACTGTACAACACGCACCTACAGCTCCTAAAGCATAATCAGGCTACAGCCGTTGTGTATTTTATTATGTGAAGCACTAAATGGTCTTAGAAAAATATCGACTCTTTGTTTGTAGATATCTACTAAACTAAAGCAAATAAAGAGAGTAGGCCTGTTATACTGAGTGATATATATTTTACACACTGCTCTGCTTTCTGCAAGGACCTCACAGCTGTTCTCACTGTAAACATCGCGTTGCGATGAGAGCAGTTTCTAAAATAATATCCAGGGGATGCATGCAGAGCTGTCATTGGCTGAGATAAGTCCGGCCGTGCGTCACGCCTCCACCGTTCCCGGAAATGCATCCTGTATCCTCGGTTATAGCTCCTCCAGAGAGCCTCCTCGACGCTCGATCCTCGGTCCTCGTTGTGCATTTAGAGAAATGAGACCTCCTTCAAAATGGCGCGCTGAAATTCATTTCCGGGTCACTACCGGAGGACCGAGGCTGCAGTCGGATAGTTTAAAAATCAGCTCCCTATCGTCTATTCCTTGACCTCTGAGTGAAACGTCACGGGGTTAAGGGATAGTGGATAGGAGAATTCAAAAGGACTTAGGAGAAGAGACTGCGGTACTTTAGAGAATCCGAATGCACTTTCACTATCCGACGTGTTTATGATGCGCCAGCGGACGTCATTGTGTGCGTCTGCTGCTGTGGGGAAACTATGGAAACCACAGTTTTCTATACAGCGGACGACAACATGGATGTTTAATAAGAATGAGGGACTCATCTAGAGACTCTGCACCGTGCTCTGATGCTGCTGCTTTGCTTTATGAACGTGGACAACAGAGAAACATATTCTTCATGACCAAAGTTGGAATTTAAATAAAAAAGGAGAGTGAAACTTATGCTCGTCACCCTCTCCCTCCGGTCCACATTAATACCAATGATCCCAATACGTATGATTGTATGAACTAAAGATCTTAAAATCAATACAGATGTATTTATTATAAACGTTAGTCCTTAACATCTATCACTGTGTATATCACCATTCAAACATCTTTTAAAAGTTGAACAAACCCCACACAGCTCAGTAAAGACTGAAATGTTGACTTTATTTGATCATTTCAGTGAAAACTAACGTTCATATTTCTCTTTTTGATTATAATACTGATGAACGTTCAAAACAAAGCACTTTGGCAACTTACCACCTATGTTTTAAAATGCTTAATAAGCACCGTAACTTTCATGATATCATTTCTGGGTCATAATCGGTTGTTTCCGTGAACGGCCGACTGTTGAGTGACGGCAAATGCTGCGGCTGCAAGGCATTGTTGGGCAGCATTTTCGCTTCTCCTGTCGGTTAGGGAGGTCCAGTGGTTCCTAAGCTAAAGGAGGTTATAAAGGAAGTGTGAAACCTCCTTTCCTATCATTCTCATCATTCTAGAGAATTCGAACGGCACTTATCATGGCTGCCACTGAGGGACTTCCGGGTCATTTCACTCCTTTAGGAAGGTTCCTAAGCTAAATGGACTATTCGACTTCAGCCCGAGAAGTCGAGGAGGGGAAATTTGAGTATTGAGAAGCCTCTCCTGGACAAGACATATACCACGTGATGACACGTTAGGCTCGTGTTGTGTTCAAGGACCCTGACCTTGGCCAGGAAAAACAGGCACTCGCTTGTTACATATTTTGCGGTCTAGATTTCTTAATTTCGTTACCTCGAGGGCCGTATCAAATTGTCTCGCTGGCCTTATACGGCCCGGGGGCCGGAGGTTCCCCACCCCTGCGCTATAGCAACTCAATGAGAGAGTAATGTCAAATGACAGTACAATTGACCAATCATATTTTCCCTCTAAATGGGTGGGCTTTATTTTCGTGCACTTTATGACAAGTTCCGCCCGCTGTGAAGTCTATGCCAGAGCCCTAGAGAGATAAGAGTTACGACACTCTTTGATGTCGCCGCCAGCCCGTCACGTGGTTTATGTATGCCGGGATAGTTCCAAATGCACTTCCGTGGCAATGCTTCTCTATGGCAAAAACAGCACAAACATGGTCAAAATAGTCATAGATTAAACCAACGCTGTTATTTTTTAAAGATTGCTTTCATATTTACATGATGTGGTTACACTTTGTATGGATTGGCACTATTTACAAGTTTCGTTATTTAACGATATTTTGAGGGGAAAGTGTGGTAGCACAAGCAGGCTTTGTTGATGTCACGTCCGTAGTATAGTTGCGCTGCGCTGTCATGTTCTTCTTTGGGACAGACAGCAGCGATTGCGTTATTGAATGGTAAATATATATTAAAAAAACACAAGTACTTTTTCAGCTGTAATTGCATTATTGCATACTGTTTATTGACAGTTTTGCATTTGGAGAGGCAGGGTGACAACGGAAAGCTTGGTAGCCTATTACTTAGATACGTTTTACATTTTTGGAGGGAAACGCTTGTGTTCATGTTAGCATGGGTAGCAGGATCATGTTAAGACTATGAATATAATTTTACCACAACAGTGGATGAACAATTGATATATGTGTTTGAACAAGAACAACAGGAAGAACAAAGTAAAAGGGACGAACAAATGTGTGAACAAGTATTAAGCACAGTGTATGGAAAAAGTGATGTGTGTTAGAACAAAACAAAGTAAAATGAATGAGAAGGAGAACAAAGAGGGTTAGGGTTCAACAGAAAAAGATTAATTCAGCCAAAAAACACAATTTTGATTAATCTAAAGTGTAAAACACAGACCAAATTAGTGCCCTTGGACAACAAAACATATGGTGGGGCAAAGAAACGATAAATTAAATTGAGACAGAGTGGGAGACTGAAAATGATTACTATGATAAATATTCAAACTATTTACAAAACTATTTACAGAAGCCATCAGTGTCTGATTTATTAAAACAACAACATTGTAACTGAGAAACACTTAAATGCTACATTTCAAATGTTTACAATCCATCACTAAATTCATGGCAAACCAATTTTAACATCATGCAATAACACTATGACACTGAACTGATCTTTTTAATAAGTTGTATTTACAATTTAGTGAGAAACATGGGCTTGAGCTTCACTGAGGATCGTTGTCATTCTGACAGGGAGGCAAACTGCAGTTATTACACTTCGCGTTTTGAAATATGTATAACTCTGTTCATATAAAACCCACACTCTTCAAACTTCCTTACTTTTCCCAAAATTGGTATATTTATTCATTTATTTTGGGGCCCCAATTATATATATATTTTTTCTCTTCATTCCCCACGAATGAAGAGAAAAAAATATGAGCATTTTATGAGCATGGGATTTTGACCCCTCATTCCTCATATAAACGCATATGCATAATTCTACGCTATACTTTGCGGCCACACACCGTTGCCAAGCAATGCTTATTGTTTAGGTGTCCTTTGATTAGCAGGCAGTCATATAATTAACTAGAAGCAGCGCCATATAGACTGAGAGTTATGTCATCTCCGTTCACTCCAATGGACCACTTTTTTACAGCAATGGCGGATCGTGGAGCCTCTCAATCGTTCCCCGGAAGTTAGCGCCAAGGCTAGCAGAGCTGTGGAGTTGCAGCATAATAGACCGTTCGTGGCGGACTTTTAAAGGTAAGAAGAAGTTTACATCTGATTCAAATTAACATGTGTATTAAAGAATGTCAGTGGATTATCCCTAAATTAGTAGATTTAGAGAACGTTTACAGATACCCGATTAAGCTAGGATACCGAATCAAGTTAGCAACACACGTTGAACAGCCTTTTAATTGTAAATTCCATTCTCTTATGTCATTTCGTCCAACGTTGTTGAATTAGAGAAGAGGGGCTTCTAAACGGGATTGTATGGGTGGAGGGAGTTAAATATTAGATAAATATAACTTTGGTAAGAGTGACTGTTTTTAGCAGAGCCATATTGTGATTATGTTGATTATTACCTGTCTGTATAATGTTGCAGCTCAGCTGATTTTGGATTGATGGCAAAGTCACCCTTGAAAAAGAGATCTTTTGATCTCAAGGGGCTTCACCTGGTTAAATAAAGGCTACAAACAAACAAAGGGAGAGGGACTTAAGTGAGAGTGAAAACACAAGGTAAGTTTAATACTACTGTTTTATATAAATAAACACCTTATCTCCCCAAGGCAATTTCCCATCCAATAGGTGTGCTATATAGGTGTGTATAATCCTTTCTCCTGTCTGTTACTCCCTCTTTCAGCACAAGAACCAGAGGGGGATTCAAAGGAGCCTGAATACCTGCACTGAGACCCTCACCCTGCACCCTGAGTCTCAACCCTCAGTGTTTTTCAAGCCTTTCCATGTTTTTTTGTATTAAACAAAACATGAAGCTTTCCCAATGGTGTGGTTTTCGTTTTGTGAAAAAGTGCAAATGCAGTGTTTGTATATAATTACATCACATATTTTTTTGCTGTTGGTCGTGAAATTGCTCCTGCTGACTTGAGCCAGCCATTTTTTCCTCCGCTCTGTGTCAGTGGGGAAGCCGTACATTCGTACTCCTTTCTCGGAGCGATTTGAGCATCCCCAGGCAGCACAGCAAACCAGGACAACACGGAGGAAAAGGCACAGACAAACTGCATGATATGCTATTCAATGTTTATTGAATGTATTTGCAATGGATGTTCCTAAAACAACACATCTAACATCATCATCATCATCATCATCATCATCATCATCATCATCATCATCATCATGCTGCTGCTGCTGCTGCTGCTGCTGCTAGTCCTTTGATAGTCACCTGTCGGTCTCTTGTCCTTTCTGAAAGCCATAAAGATGACATTAGTCATTTAGATAACTTGTGTCCTCAATTACCAGGGGATTACTGAAACTACCATGAATTTCAGAAAATGGTAGAAATTAATCTAATCTGAATTTTAAAGCATTACATTAGAAAGTGATGCTCCTGACTACCATACAAGTTTAAGAAGATAATATTGGTTTTAAAGAATTCAAAGCTATAAATAAACAGCAACAGGCCCTTTAACCAAGGCACTGTTAGCCTAACGTGTAAACTAGTTGTTCACACTAATCCTAATATTATCACTTAATATTAGCAAATTCTATTTTATTTTTTAAAACATATTGATGTAAATACATACACATATCGATTTGTTGTATAAATATTGCAAATCAAAACCTTTATTCACTAATAATTACCAAAAATCGTAGTTCTATCTCCTGTTATCAATGCATTCACATTTCCCGCCATGAACTTCCGGGGAACGATCCTCGTCTACATGAACCACGTGACGATAACCGTTTTTGGACTTCCATTGTCGTAACTCTTCTATCTATATGGCGCTGACTAGAACTATCTAGATCTGATAGATTTGGACATAAACGGGAGTGAAGTAACCGGACGCGAGAGAGAGATCAGAGATCAGATCAGCTGCTGCTGACAGAGAACACGCAGCTCTGCATGATCACAGCTCCGCCTCTGTGATGGACCGTTGAGTGGAGCAAAATTAAATAGGCTACACTAAGAGTTAGACCTAACACAATTAGCTTGTTTATCTACTCTGGAACTAGCTAAACTAGTTATAAATATATGTATTCGTTACTGTCGGGTCACTTATTACAGTTTCAGCCAACACACTCTCACTCCATAATTGTCCAGGAGCGACGTTTGGTCAGGGTCCCGTGGCGTGCAGTTGTGACGCTCCTAGGCTCCTTCAGCTTCATAAAGGGACGCAAATAGCTTTCAACTGATTGCAATGTATTCCCATCTGCGGCGGGATTTGACGCTCATGGAAGCACGGCATTCGAGCGTCCATTCCTATTGGATAACGGAGAATTGTACACCCGGAAGTAAGTATTCCTCTTACTGTCGATTGATTTTACAGTGATATCTGCACTACTCATCAACTAAAAAACACCAGATTATCCTTGTTAATTACACAACATTGATTGGTTTAAATTATGTGCAATGCTTTTGTATTTTTCCCCTTCGATTCTGAGAAACAACTATTTGTTCGGAGTAAAGGATGGCAGAAGACACTACACTACCCAGAATCCCAAGCTATCGTTTAGGACTACACCATGTGCTCTGTTTGACAAAAAATAAAATAATATTTTATTCCGAGTGTGCTTGCTTTTCTCTTTGAAAGTCATCACATAACGGCATTGTAATACACGGTTCGGCTGCATTAAATATTACATATCTGCCGTAGTTCTCTATTTATAGAGCCCTGATGATAAGACTTCTAGACAAACATGAGGAACTGTCTGGTTTATTGACATATCATATTCACAAACGGTGTAGTTATGCATTGAATGAAAAACTTGGGTCACAGGTTCCTCAATAGTGCATTACAAGACATCTATCAATATTTGTGCATACCTCCAGCAATGTTAACTATGTTGAAGCACTTATTTTAACTGATATTATACATATGTATTATACTCTTATAAGATGTATGTAGATATTTCATCTCCGGCCTTGTCAGGTATTGAACAATCAATAAATAAAGAACACAGAATTATTAAATATGAAACACAGAATTCCCAAGTAGGGAATGAGTCCTTACCCCAAGTGAAGGAGTTCAAGAATCTCGGGGTCTTGTTCTCGAGTGAGGGAACAATAGAGCTTGAGATGGGCCGGAGAATCGGAGCAACGGGAGCGGTACTGCAGTCGCTTTACCGCACCGTTGTGACGAAAAGGGAGCTGAGCCAAAAGGCAAAGCTCTCTGTCTACCGGGCCATTTTCGTTCCTACCCTCACCTATGGTCATGAAGGATGGGTCATGACCGATAGAACGAGATCGCGGATACAAGCGGCCGAGATGGGTTTTCTCCGCAGGGTGGCTGGTGTCTCCCTAAAGGCCCTGTCACACTGTCCCGAAATTGACACCCGATGGACACACGATAAAGGAAATGTTCAAATTTGTGATCGTAGCAACATCGGGCCTTTCGTGAGGGCATCTAAGCCATCGTATGACCGCCGGTGGAGTTTCTCAGGCTCCGGCAGCAACTTCGTGAGCGGCAACTTCGTAAGGCACTCGTGAGGGCATCTTGTCGAATCGTGTCATCTTCGTGTTATCATCGGTGCATTCACATTCACTCTGATCGGGGCGAATGCCCGATGGCACCGAGGATAACAAGATGCCCTCACGATGGCCTTACGAAGGGCAAAATTGACACACGAATTCAACACGAAAATGAACCTTCGCAAGGTCCTTCGGCAATTTTTTGGCATGCCAAAGATTTTGCCTCCGCTCACGAAGTTGCTGCCGGAGCCTGAGAAACGGGGCCATCTTCGTGCGAAATTCACAATTCCATATTCGTGTGTCCATCGGGTGTCAATTTCGGGACAGTGTGACAGGGCCTTTAGGGATAAGGTGAGAAGTTCAGTCATCAGGGAGGGACTCGGAGTTGAGCCGCTCCTCCTTCGCGTCGAAAGGAGCCAGTTGAGGTGGTTCGGGCACCTAGTTAGGATGCCACCTGGGCGCCTCCCTAGGGAGGTGTTACAGGCACGTCCAGCTGGGAAGAGACCAAGGGGTAGACCTAGGACCAGGTGGAGGGGTTATATCTCTTCGCTGGCCTGGGAGCACCTTGGGATCCCCCAGTCAGAGCTGGTTGATGTCACCAGGGAAAACAAAGTTTGGGGCTCTCTGCTGGAACTGCTACCCCCGCGACCCGACCACGGATAAGCGGGAGAAGATGGATGGATGGATGGAAACACAGAATTTGTGTGATTATACTAAATGATTTACAAATAAACACCACTGCATATTTACAACTGTTACACATGCTGATGTAACGCAAATGTTCCAACTTGGGATCAATAAAGTATATCTTATCTTAAGCTGATCGATGGCTACTGCCATATTTGCAAAATGTGCCTTTGAACCTTGAAAAGTGCATGTTTCAGGCTTATCAATTAATATAATGTAATGTAATGTTATCAATTAACAACAGGAGGGGTCACAAACATAAGACCAGCTGTTAAATAAAGCTCTTCTGACCTTAGCTGGCACGTGTGTATATATATTAATGATGCCCATTATGGGCACAAGCAATTTTCAGCCATTTATTAATTATATGTTTTAGATTTGAGTGTTTCCTATCCCCTAAACCTCCAGGGATGTACACAGTTTAATACTGGCAACTTCTTATTATGGGAAATACGAAAACGTCTTTTAAAACTACAACTCCCAGTAGAGACGTGCCATAGATAGAGAACATGTTGCGAAACACAATAGCCAGCATGTGTAGTTCTGGGGACGGGGTGGACCCATTCAAATCAAGGTTTGGACAGTCTGAGTCTGCCGTGGTTCCATCCCATTTCAAGTGCTGTTCGACGCTCGGCGTAACCCTCGGAGCACACTCTCCAATCACAGAGCTTGAGGACTATCACGGGGTTTGTCAAGCGAAGCGGAGAGAATACTTACTTCCGGGTGTAATATTCTCTAAAGCAAATGAGCTGCTCCGACCCTCGGTCCTGACGGACTCCAACTTGTGTTTATTAATCAAACAAATATATAAACACAAGGATAATTATGTGTTATTGTTGAGTAAATGGAGACCGCTGTTTTGATATTCCGTTGAAGTATACGCTGTGACGTAATAACTCATCTTTTGTTTCTTTTTTTCGAGGGAAGGGGTGGGGGTCAGAGGGCCTAGGTATAAAAGTCACGTCTCGCCACTGAATTCTGATGATTCTGACAAGAAACAACAAAAACAAACAAAGGTACTTTTAAAGTTTAAACATGTTACACTTTTGTGTAGCATGCATTACATGGGAACAAATATGGCTACCACTTCCCATTTTTTTATGGGATCCACCTTGTGATAGCTCTGCCAGCAGTGAGCCGTTCTGTAAGGGAGGGTCGTTTATTCACAAATAACCCTCTCTGGAAAATCCTAAATTGTGGAATAGTTTGGCCATTAAAATGCTTTTTTATTAGATTTCTAGCGATGATGATTTGAGGTCTCGCCAGGAGAACGTGTATATGCGGCAGCTTCCATGTAAAGTTAGCGGCAACCCTCACGGGGTGAAAACAGTATTTCCGGTCTCGAAGTTTTCATAATAAAACCGGAAGTATTCCCCTCACTGTCAAATAATTACACAGTGATATCTGCATTACTCATCCACTAAAAAACATCAGTTTATCCTTGTTAATTACACAATATTGATTGGTTTAAATTGTGTGCAATGCTTTTGTGTTTTTAACCTTCGATTCGGAGAAACACTTTTTTTTTCTCGGAGTTTAGACACGACAGAGTTTCCGAAGACACTACACTACCCATAATCCCCAGCTGTCGTTTGGGACTACAACATCCGCCTTGCTTTACAAACCCCGTGATTAGTCCTCAAGCTCTGTGATTGGATGTTGGAGTGGCAGTGTGACAAGATTACGCCGAGCGTCAAACAGCTCTTTGAAATGGGATGGAACCACGGCAGACTATCCTAAACTGGACTTGGACGGGTCCATCCCGTCCCCCCTCCCCCACCCTGTCCACCCCGTCCCCCCTCCTGTCCCCAGAACTACACATGCTGGCTATTGTGTGTTTCACAACATGTTCTATGGCACGTCTCTACTGGGAATTGTAGTTTTAAAAGACGTTTTCGTATTTCCCACAATTAGAAGTTGCCAGTATGAAACTGTTGACACCCCTGGAGGTTTAGGGGATAAGAAACACATTGGTGTTATCAAATTTAAAACATAAAATTAATAAATGGGTGAAAATTGCTTGTGTCCATAATGGGCAGCATTAATATACCCACATGACAGCTAAGGTCAGAAGAGCTTTATTTAACAGCTGGTTTTATGTCTGTGAACCCTCCTGTTGTTAATTGATAAGCCTGAAACATGCACTTGTCAAGGTTCAGAGACAAATTTTGCAAATATGGCAGTAGCCATCGATCATCTTAAGATAAGATAAGATATACTTTATTGATCCCAAGTTGGGAAATGTTTTTGTTACAGCAGCATGTACTACTTTGTTCTACTCCACTACAATTCAGAGGTTAACCTGGTATTTTTACTCCACTAACATTTATTTTAGTTAATTTACAGATTCTGATTAATGATGTGAAATATAAACAACCCTTAAATCAGACTTTAGTTACACCTGAGTAAAATTCAGGGAAGGTGAGTGTCAAGTGCCAAAATAAACTATGCAATATATTAGACGTTAAGTACTTTGTCAGACTTAATATTTATCTGTTGATAACCCCAATCGTGTTTTGCTTATTCAAAAGAAGACCTTAACTTAAAGTATTCTTTAATGTTTAAATACAGCCTTATTAGTTTGTCTGTTTTGCACATCCTCCTAATATCTTTGGACGTCCTCCACTAGCTGTTTTATTGTAGAGATCTTCTTGATATTTTCTATTCTATATTTCTATCATTGACTTTCTACTTTCCCCCTATTTTGTATGGAGGCTACTCTTAATATTTAAATGTTTTCATCAAATATAACATTCAACAACACAATTCAATAACGTGCTTCAACCACTAGGCAGTGCGGGTTAAAAGACCAGTGGTCTAGTTAATAAAACATAATAACATCAAACATAATATTACTATTAACTTTATTGTGAAATTAAAACAGAACGGTAAAGAAATACAGTTTCAGTCTCTCGATGTGAAGCTTATACATTGTACCATGAACCTGTATAAACCTGTAACAGTCAACTGCATGAGGAGTTGGAAAGGTAGTTCAGTAAATCAGTAATATCTTTAAAAAAAAAAGTCCCTTTCTATCAGCTGTGCACCGTTATGGTGTAAATACAGACTATCTACTAATTGGATCAAATATAAAAGTCAGCCGAATTAGTGTTGATACTGCAAGGAGACGTATTGTGTGAAAAGAAATGGAAGATGTTGTTTAATTGCTGATATATTTATGATCCTCGTCACGTATTCAGTTCCGGCGGCATTTCTTCCAGTTTGTCCAAAGGTCTTCTGATCAGGGCTCTATAAATAAAGAACTAGGGCAGATGTGTAATATTTAATGGAGCCGAACCGTGTATTACAATGCAGTTATGTGATGACTTTCAAAGAGAAAAGCAAGAACACTCGGAATAAAGTAGTAAAAATGTTTTCCTATTTCATATCGCATAAACACCATATCCTAACGTGCATTGCGGCTAAAACCTCCAGGATTATGGGTGTAGTTCTATGTTTTATCCTATCAAAACCTCTGAAAAAATAAATGTGTCTCTCAGAATCGAAAGAGAAAAACCTATGGGAAAAACACAAAAGCATTGTACACAATTTAAACGAATTAATGTTGTATAATTAACAAGGATAAACTGATGTTTTTTAGTGGATGAGTACTGCAGATATCACTGTTAAATCATTTGATCATTGGTTTTATTATGAAAACTTCGAGACCGGAAATACTGTTTTCAACCCGTAACTTTACATGGAGGCTGCCGCCCGCATACCTCAAATCATCTTCGTAATATCTATCAAACTATATATCCTACATATCGACTGGACGTGGATTCTAAAAGTACAATATACACTTCTCGCTAGAAGCATTTTAATGGCCAAACTATCCTACAATTTAGGATTTTACAGAGAGGCTTATTTTGTGAATACACGACCCTCTGTAACGTTTGCAATCAATGGGAGCACTAGAGGGCGAAAACTTTAAAACGTGATTATAGGTCGTATTAAGCGCTTGAACAAAAGACCTATTTGGTCGTAATAAGGGCTTGAACAATCAACCTATTTGGTCGTATGAGTTGGAGGACTTGTTAGCACCAGCATTAGTAAACATGGTAGCTGTGACTCACAGGGTGGAATATACTCTACCTGTGGTGACAGCAGGAACAAAGACTTTCCTCGGAAATATGCATGTGTGGGACACTGCATCACTCACAGGTAAACCTGAGAGTGCTCGTGTGGAGTGAAGAGCTGTGGAGTCTGACCTCTCTCTCTGTTAGCGACCCCATACACATATTTATCATCCTCTCACAGTTTACTTCAACTTTTCTTCCATCCTTTTTGGTGATAAAATAAACCGTATTAGCTAAATGTATTTTGTTAAATGTTGATGTATAGTGCTACGGAGAGAAAAATAAACGAGACCTTTGGACTGTTTTGACTGCACAATACTTGAGTACACATTTGAGGTACTTGTACTTTACTTTAGTATTTTCATTTGTATAGCACATTATACTTCCACTCTGCTACATTTTGGAACAAATGTTTTACTTTTTATTCAACTATATATGTTTTACAGATATAGTTAATATATAAATTCAGATTTTGATGCACAATACTTCCATCCAACATTGAATTTCAGTAATTAAAACCATGGGTGGGTTAGCTGTTTAAAGGTTTTTTTTTTTTACCTTTCAGATGTTGTTGTAGGGAGCCTCTGGAGCAGAAATGAAAGAGTTTTCACATTTTTTACGTTTTGGTAAGTTTTTAGGGAAATGTTGTAATATTGCAACGTTGGGCTTAGGTGGGAGCAGAAACTCACATTGTCTGAATACATATATTGAACAACTAAGGGTTGATTTGCAGGATTTATTGCATACTTAGTCAGTATATAGCATGAATAATCAGTCATATTTGTTATGAATAGTCATTTATTAAATATGAATACAATGGTAGTCCCAAAAACAGTTCCTATTGTCGGAAAAGCAGAGACGGACGTCACACATAATTAACCCGAAAGCACACAAAAAGCACACTTCAGATGCTCAAGGTCCTTGAGATGCTTCACGCGTTGAAATTTCACCGATATCTGTTACGGTTCTTCAACAAAACGTTCACATGTAAGAGGTTTATCTCTCATTCAGAACAATGGAAAGGCTCTCCTCTCACTGATTACTGCACATCACCATGGAAACCTTTGATCTCTGGGCTCAAGTGCAGGTGTTTCATAACGACATTAGCTCAAATATAAACACCTGTGTCATGGAACACGATGATGTCATAACTCCAACTGACATGCTCAGAACGCCACAAAACATCACATGATGGTTAACGCTGTGGCCCTGAACAGCTCTACATCAAATCTGATGTTACATAATGTGTGTAACTATGGCAACGCATCCCTCGCCATAAAACACGATGTCGCTGTAACTCCAATGGACACGGTCCGATCGTCCCCCAATCTTCACTTGTATATCACCTCTCTATGGCTCAACAGCTCTACGCCAAATCTGAGATCTCACTATAGGCCGTTTCCGTGGAAATGCATCCCTCGTCATAAAAGACGATGTTGCTATAACTCCTGTGTAAATGGTCAAAAAGTGCTCAAACTTCACGTGTGCTAACAGTCCAGCCGTGAAGACATCTACGTTACAGTTTTGAGATGTTTTCAAATATCGTTGCCATGGCAACACAATGCTCACCATGAAACACGGTTTTCTCATAACTTCAGTGAAAATGCTCCAAACGGCCTAACACTTCACAGGTTTGGTTACGATGCAGCCATCAACACATCTAAGCGTATTATGGGGTTTCATCAAAAGCCGTTGCCATGGTGACAGATCACTCGCCATCAAGTTAGTTCAAACGTTTACAGTTAAAATATTCTGATGCTTTTCAAAGCCTTTTTACTTTCTTTTCTCTTCTTAATACACATTCATTCACTACTACTTACATTTAATATCTAACTCCTTCAACCTACTTTCAGCTGCAGAAACCATTCAAATAGTACATTATTCAGCTATTTCAGGACATCAAGGCTATACATTTGGTTGTTTATACCTTTTTTAAACCTTTCCTTTTAAATATTAAGCTTCTTCACTATTTGTCCTACTCTTACAGTTTAACATTTCACTTCCAAGTCTTCAACAAAGTCCTTGCAATGCCTTTGAGCTGTAACCATTTTGATTCAAATCATTTCACTTTTCTGCATTTCTCCGCTAAGTTCAGCAACACACTTACTTGGTTTTTGTAGCTAAAAGCAGCTACAGAGACTATTCAACTAATACAATATTCAGCTTTTTCTGCATTTTCAGCTAAATTCAGCACCAAATGTTCACAGTTTACAGCGATTATTGTGATTATGAAGTTGTGGATTATCGACGACCGCGTGATGCTTCTCATGAATGGCATAATGTCACTGCACTGGGGAGCGCGCCTCGTTGATGATTCCGACCACTGATTGGTTGTCGCACAGCACCGAGATGCGTTTACGGAACCATACGTGACACCGCCTTCAGGTCAGGAGACGCGCAGGACTACCGTCTAGCCAGGGCTGAGCTGAAACGGGGCATCAAAAGGGCGAAGCACTGCCACAAGCTAAAGATTGAGGAGCACTTTAACACCTCTGACCCCCGACGCATGTGGCAGGGGTTACAGACCATCACAGACTTCAAACCCACCCGGGCCTCCCCCCCGTCCACTGACCCCTCTCTTCCAGATGAGCTTAATTATTTGTATGCTCGTTTTGACAGGGTCAATCATGAGGTAGCCACTAGGGCCACTCTCCCTGCAGACCATCTGCCCCTCACACTCTCCACCACAGATGTACATGCTGAACTGAGCAGGACAAACACACGTAAGGCCTCTGGCCCCGATGGCATCCCCGGATGTGTACTCAGCTCTTGTGCTGACCAGGGTCCTGACTGACATCTTTAACCTGTCCTTGGCCCAAGGAAAAGTCCCCACGTGCTTCAAATACACCTCCATTGTGCCTGTTCCCAAGCACGCCTCTCCAACAAGCCTTAATGACTACCGACCCGTGGCACATCGACCATCATGAAGTGTTTCGAGAGGCTGGTCCTGGCTCGGCTTAAATCATGCCTCCGACCCACACTTGACCCCTACCAGTTTGCCTATCGTCGGAACAGGAGTACGGATGACGCCATCTCCACAGCACTACACCCTGCCCTCTACCATCTGGATCAGAGTAGCACATACGTACGATTCCTGTTCATTGACTTTAGCTCGGCATTCAACACCATCATTCCTTCCAAACTGATTACCAAGCTCAGTGACCTTGGCATCGACCCCTCCCTCTGCAACTGGATACTGGACTTTCTCGCAAACAGACCCCAGCATGTTAGAATAGGCAAGCTCACATCCTCGAATCTCATCCTTAGCACTGGTCTCCCGCAGGGCTGTGTGTTAAGCCCCCTCCCATATTCCCTCTTCACACGTGACTGCAAACCTGTACATGGCTCAAACACCATCGTTACGTTTGCAGACGACACTACAGTGGTCGGGCTTGTCAGCAACAATGACGAGACGGCATACAGGGAAGAGGTTGAGCATCTGGCAGTGGTGCGCTAACAACAACCTGGCTCTCAACACCAAGAAGACGAAAGAGGTCATTGTGGACTTCAGAAGGAACAAAGACGGCACGCACTCCCCAGTCCATCTTAGTGGAGAAGAGGTTGAGCGGGTCACCAGCTTCAAGTTCCTGGGAGTCCACATCTCGGGGGACCTCTCCTGGACCACCAACACCTCAGCCCTAGTCAAGAAGGCTCACAAGCGCATCTTCTTCCTGAGGAAACTGGCAAAACTCTGCCTATCCTCCCAGGTGCTAATAAACTTCTACCGTTGCACCATCGAGAGCATCCTCTCCACCTGCATATCAGTATGGTACGGTAACTGCATGGTCAAGGACAAGAAATCACTGCAGAGGGTGGTGAAGATCGCACAACGCATCATCAAGATGCCACTCCCCTCCATAGCCTCAGTCTATGAAAAGCGGTGCCTGCGAAGGGCACGAAACATCATCAGAGACTCTTCCCACCCCAACCATACACTGTTTGTCCCCCTACGTGGCACCCGCTCTGGGACACGCTACCGCAGCCTCCCGGGTAGAACCAACAGGACTACGCACAGCTTCTTCCCTTCAGCAGTCAGACTGCTGACAATGAACCAGTGTTGTAGTCAAGTCACCAATTCACGAGTCCAAGTCACTCTCGAGTCCCCACTCTTCGAGTCCGAGTCCAAGTCCGAGTCACCTAGGGAGAGTCGTAGTCGAGTCCGAGTCCAAGTCCGAGTCACCTAGGGAGAGTCGTAGTCGAGTCCGAGTCCAAGTCCAAGTCCAAGTCCGAGTCACCCAAGAAGAGTCCAAGTCAAGTCCGAGTCACAAGTCTTCATGTATTAATCTTAGTGGATATATGTGTTGAAATGTAGCTGTAGCTCCTCTACATTGCTTTTATCCTGTCATGGTATACTAATGTGTCTATTGAACTGCCGTGAAGCGAGTGTGGCTACAATTGTTGTATTAAAAAAGGTGCTATACAAATATAAAGCTTATTACTAATAATAATAATCATCATCATCATCATCATCAAGGTTGAGTCCAGTTCCAATATTGCCTCCAGTGCTCCGTTCTGGCATCTTCAAAGAGCTGCTTTACAAATGAAAATGGTATACATTAAACACAGTGACACAATGTCACAATTTAACTTATTTAATGGTTTGAAAACCCACAGAAACTGAAAATACATTATTAAGAACAATCCTTAGAGTAATGCGTTATGGAGCCTCCGTGACGGAGATCATTTTCAGTCTCTAATTTTCACGTTCATTGTAGGCTAGGGCTAGGCTACTCATCATCTGCAGTATCACCAAGGACATGTATATCTTTTTAACAGTATCTATCTAGACAATAAAACTGCACTTGGTCGCTAGGATGTGATATCAACCCCTACCTCCATCTAACCCGACATCTTAAAACCTTTGTGGAGTCAATTTAGTGGCTAACGTTAACGTGGGTTAGCAAGCTAACAATAGCATTTCGACTTACTTTTCTGGGTGCCGCCGTGAAAGGTGTCGATTGAAATTCGACGTTGTCCCAGTCTTCTCTTCAATCTTCTGTCCACATAATGTGCATTTTGCGCTGCTCTTTCTCAAAATGGAAACGAAATCTTTAAAAGCATACAGCACGATGCGGGGTGTGTCTCTGGACATCTTTAGACTGGTATAACAGTGGGGGCGCGCCCAGTACGTGAACTCGCCTCGCAGGTGCACACGCCAGGACACAGAGGACATCAGACTCCAGAGAAAACTTGCTCGAGTCCGAGTCCAAGTTCGAGTCATCCAAGGAGTGTCCGAGCCGAGTCTGAGTACGAGTCATCATTACCTGTGTTCGAGTCCGAGTCCAAGTCCAAGTCATCGTGCGGGAGAATTCACGAGTCCGAGTCGCGTCAATCAGTGCGCGAGTCCGAGTCAAGTCACGAGTCCCGAAAATCGGCACCCGAGTCCAGGACTCAAGTACTCCATCTCTGCAATGAACCCCACGCTGTCCCATCCTGCCTAGTTGTTGTTGTGTGCTGTGCTGAAGCGCAATTCTGTATTCACTGTATTTATTTATTATTATCTGTGTATTTATTCCTATTTATACATTTCCCATCTATTTACCTTTATTTTTGTATCATTTATTTTGGTACATACTTCTGATAAATGTGTATGTAACTGACTGTTTTGCAATCTGGTTAGACCATCCTTAAATTTCGTTACACTGTGCTTGCATTTTTGTAATGACAATAAAGTAATCTAATCTAATGTAATACGTGGCATGCAACGGCGATCGGAAAGATCTCGTGCAGAGCAGAGGATGAAGCATGATTAGGGAATGACGGGGGCCATGACCCTGCGAACCACTCTCCCAGGAAGAAACCCCCAAAACCCATGGATGAGGCGGCATCCGTGAAAAACCTCATTGAGTCAGAGGAACACACGAGGTCACCGTAAAAGAAAGTAACTCTGTTCCAGTGGGCGAGCAGGAGGGACCAGAAACGTAGGTCTGAGCGGCAGCCTTCGTCTAAGAAAACGCAGTCATGGAGGTTGTCGACCGCCGATGCTGCGTCCAGGAGGCGGGGGATGAACGAGCGCCCCTGGGGGATGACGCGCATGGCGAAGTTGAGGTGTCCGAGAAGGGAGAGCAACTGTTGTTTTGTGATGACTTGTTGCTCGCAGTATGACTTGGTGATGTCCCGGATGCGCTGCAATTTGTCGGAGGGGAGAGACGCCTTCATGTCTATGGAGTCGAGGATGATGCCTAAGAACTCTAAGCGTGTGTCGGGACCTAACGTTTTCTCTTTGGAGAGAGGGACACCTAACTCCTGAAAGCAATGTTTAAAGAGCCTGTGACAGCATCCCAACAACTGTTGTGCAATGAAATATTGGGTTACTAGTAATCTCGAACCGTCAGTTTAAAAAAGAAAAAGCGATACCGTTCCGTTAAATATCAATAATTTCGAACATCGCGGGGAAATTCCTTCGACTCATTTTGAAGTTTTGGGGGAAGCCGGAAGTGACGTCAATGCGGGAACGCTTCGAGAGCCAAACACGGACAAAGTGTGTTGTCATGCGTAGAAATGGTGAATTACTGAGATTAGGCACGTTAATAACGTTTTAATGAAGTTGACTACAGTATATTCATATTTGTCAGTGCTTTCATGTCAATTCGGCGAACATAAACATAAATGATCGTGGTGAAGATGATGATTACATTTGGATTAAAAATCGGGAGTGAGAGCTGCTGAATTTCCTCCCGTCGGATGTGATATAAAAACAAATCGATTATTTTTGTGGTTGTAAACTCAAGTGGATGAAACTACATTTATTAGTGCTTTCATGTCAATTCGGCGAACATATGATACATTAAATGATCGTGAGGATGATGATTAAAAATCGTTTGTTTGAGCCGGTCTGCATTTCCTGATGAGAAAACAAACCGATGCTTTTTGTAGTTGTAGTACACCAACAACATGGATTAAACGGATGGATAATGGATAAAATGCACGGATTATTATTATTATTCCCACTCCAATCGGGACACTAGGTCCACCGTTTCCCCGCAGCGAGGCTCCCCCCGTTGACAGTTTACGTGGCTGGGTGCAGTGGCGGACTGGCCATCGGGACGAATCCCGATGGGCCGGTACCGAAGTGGGCCGGTCGGATAAGTCACTAGCACATCCCCCATAGGCGGCGCGTGAGGCTCAGGTTTGAGAAGGCTAAATAACTTATTTTACCTGCCGCTGCCCGCCTCCGGCGTCTATAGAAAAGAGATCCACTCAGTGTGCGGAGTTTAAATCTCTCACGTCATATTACAGGATAAAGGAAATACAGTTTAAACTGCCGTATGCAGAGAAGACGCCGACGTGTCGCACTTATCATTCATATTACATCATCAATCAGATCATCGATCATATAATATCATAATATATTATATATTTCCTTATCTGAGTCAGCTTCTCTGGCCATGCAACACTTACAGTGTCACATACTGTATGCAGAAGTATTATTTAACACATTATGTTGACGAAACACTCAAGACAAATGTAATTAAAGTCAGATCCACGCGTGTCTTAGACGTGAACGCGCTCTCAGCTGGAGAGAGAAACCCTGGCTTGATTTACCGAGTTGATAACCAGCGTCGTAGGACCGCTTAGCGAGATCTCGTTTGTTAGTTTGTTGTTGTTAGTTTGTTTGTTACTCAAACATATCCAGGGTCTGTTGAACTGGCTTCGTAGTACAGGGCACAGGTGGCTAGCAGCGCTAATGTCAAAGACACAGACACTATACATTATATTTGTATTTTACCAGGATGCAGTGACACAAATATTTACATATTTACATTTACTATATACAGCACCTGCCGCCCCTGACATCCCCACTCCCCCCGTTGACAATTTACTAGCGGTACCGAAGTGGGCCGGTCGAGAGTCCCGGGATGATCTTTAGTCCCATTCCACCACTGGCTACATGACCATATGATCGCCCATATTGACGCACCTCATTCCTAAACTTCTAACAGATACAACATAAACCGATCCTTCAGCCTCATATGAGCTCTCAGACACGTTCAACATTAACCTGTCATCGCTGTCTGAGCTTGCTGCTGTGTGCGCCGTCGTGCGTTTACATCTGACTGTATATATATAAAGGTTTACATGCAGATGCTGGGATCCTGGACGGTGCAGCTGGAGCGCTGTGCCCGCAATGACGTCACCCATCATTTGGCGGGACTTGAAGAATCCGCGAGAAGATCCAGAAGATTGTCAACATTTAAGGGCAGATTAATGGTTATCAAAGTACAAATATCCAAAATCAGTTCAGTAACGGTTTTCAAGGGGACAATATGTACTCAAATTGATGGGTTTGGATGATGGGGGAAAACCGTGTCACAGGCTCTTTAAGCTTGGCCAGTGAGATCCCTGAGCTGTCCTGTGGCGGGACTATGGGGAGGAAGTCGTCCAGTAGGTGAAGGACGGAGGGGATTCTGGCGATGTTCAGCAGGATCCAGCAGAGCGCTTCCGAGAAGGAATTGAAAATGCAGGGGCTGCTTCTGCACCCGAAGGTCAGGCGAACGGCGAAATAGAGTTTGGACTCCCACTTAATACCGAACAAATTCCACTGAGACGGATGAATGGGGATGATTTTGAAGGCATCGGTAATATCCGCTTTGGAGAGCCGAGCTCCGTGCCCTGTGAACTTGATCATCTTTATTGCATTATCCACTGAGGCATGGTGAAGGGAGAACTGATCTGAAGGGATGATGCTATTGACGCTGCAGAATGGGCCGGAACGGGGAGCGGACAGATCGAAAATCAGCCTTTTTTTCTCAGAGTATTTGCGTATGGCTATTCCGATGGGATTTGAACGGAACACTGGGAAGGGGGAGGAGCTAAAAGGAGCGATTATATATCCTTTGAGAAGTTCTTTGTCGATGAGCTGGGAAACTATGTTGGGTTCTTTAGCGGCTGACTGTAAGTTTCTTGCTACAAAAGTCACTGTGGGAGATGAGAGGACCCCTACCCTGAAGCCTTGGGAGAGCCCTGACAGGAGATAGTCAACAAACACGGAATCTGGGTGAGTAGATAGTGCAGCTGCTAGCTGAGGGATGTTAATGGGAGTGGAGGGGTGATATTTCAATTTATTTATTTTTTTCCCACGAGGTTTCTGGCGCAGAGCTACTGTGACGGACACTGTTCAACTTTTGACGCCTCGGCAGAAGCGTCAGCCAATGAAATCCCGTTTATGAAAATCTGCCAGTACAAGCGCAAGCCAATCAAACCGCGTGTATGCTGGGAGAGACCACGCAGGTAATTTCCTCATATTCTAAACATTTGAGGGAAAATTCATTATAGCGGTAGTGAATCACCCGGTGTTATATGATCAGTCTCTGTTCATCTACCGGGATACAAACCGGAGGAGCGAGGCATGGAGGGAGGTGGCAGAGACAGTGGGTGAAACTGGTAGGTTTTCGCCTGTTTGGGAATTTTATTTAGTTTCCTTCGTTTTAACATTGCTATTGCTTTGTATGTCGGGGGCGGGAGAATCATGTGATTGGTTGTTGGTCGCGTTGCTCGCAAAAAATCCCCAAGCTTCAGACACGCCCACCTCCAAGCGTCAACGCACGCCGCTGTGTGGACGCTCCGTGAGGCTGCGCCTGGGTCAACCGGACTTCGGGTGTGCATCCCTGCAGGAACTGCAGATATGAGAAATGTACAGTAAGGGTGAGTGCAAACATTTTCGTTAAAACTAGTACCTGAGTGCAACGGAAGTTGAAGCTCCTGTGACGGAGTCTTCCAGGGCCTGGAGGCGAGCATCGATAGCTATCATGGAGCTAGCCAGGGATTGCAGGGAGCCGGCCACGCTACTCTCCATGAGGGGTGTGTTAGTGACACTCCCGGCCTGGCGAGCCTGGGAAGGGGTGGAATTTGGAGGCGGACGGGATCCTGGAGGGCTCGACTTCCTGCCCTTTTTTACCTCCGCGTCCTCACCCTGCTCTCTGGGGAGCTGACTGGAGCTGCTGCCCCGGACTGGGGAGCTACGCTGGAGACCTGGTCCGAGAGCTCTCGGAGCTGCGAGAGAGTGAGGCCTGGGGCTGTGGGCATGCCCTGCTGCAGGAGCCGGGCGGTGAGGAAGTCTGCCTCTGTTGGTAAGCCACTGTGGGGAGCCGAACCGGGATCGGAGACTTCCAGAGAAGGTTCGTGTTCCGAATTGTCGGAGTTGAACATCTTGAGCTAATTGTTTCTTAAGGTTTTTCTCACGAGGAGGAGTATTGTAGTACTACTACGGCGTGTGTTCATCTGAAATGACAACTGACAGGGAGGAAGAGCAGGCCAACCTGATCTCACCAGAATGCGTGACTCCACCACGACTCCTTAACACCACAATGCGTGGTGGAGTCACGAACTTTGTTACATTTGCGTGTCGGCACCACGCAAACAACCCCAATGTAAAGTGAATGAGGCTCCTTTGTCGTGGTGCACACACGCATTTCTACAACGTGCATTGTGTGTAATGCAACTGTTAATTTTATTAAATTAGTTTGTTTTTAAGGAAGGCCAGAGCTTCAGCTGTGTCAAATAGATTGTTCCCTTCAGTTAACGTTATTTAAAAGATAATGATCATGTCTTGTATTACGAGCGTCCATTCCCATTGGATAACGGAGAATTTTACACCCGGAAGTAAGTAGCCTATTCTCCTTACTGTCGATTGATTTTACAGTGATATCTGCACTACTCATCGACTAAAAAACACCAAATTGTCCTTGTTAATTACACAACATTGATTGGTTTGAATTGTGTGCAATGCTTTTGTATTTTCCCCCTTCGATTCAGAGAAACAAATATTTTTTCGGAGTTTTTGGACGGCAGAAGACACTACACTACCCAGAATCCTCAGCTATCGTTTGGGACTACACCATGAACCCCGTGATCAGTCCTCAAGTTCTTTGATTGGTTGACCTCCAACTGCATTCCATATGAAAAAAAACGTTTCGTAAAAGAGAAAATCATACTTTATTCAGCAGTGCTTGCTTTACTCTTTGATAGTCATCACATGAATGCATTGTAATAAATGGTTTGGCTGCATTAAATATTACACATCTGTCTTAGTTCTTTATTTATCTACAGAGATCGGGCATCAGAATACACCGGAAACTATTTTACCGTTCTGTTTTAATTTCACAATAAAGTTAGTAGTAATATTTTGTTTTGATATTATTGTTTTTTATTAACTACTAGACGACTGGGTCATGTTAAGACCATCTTTTTTTGGTTGCTATGGGTTTTTTCCATCGCTTTTGTGTTACAAATATCAAAACAATAACAAAATAATATTCGTCGTAAACTAAACCGGAAACAGCAGTATATTTTATTTTGTTAACACTGTAAACTTGACAGCCTTTTAACCCAAACCACCTACTGGTTAAAGCACGTTATTACACGTTTAGAGTAATTGCAATGCAGGAAGATTGTGTTGCTTTTTAATGACTGTTTAAAATGCCTTTTTCTTAATATGAGAAAACATTCAAATATTAAGAGTACATACAAAATAGTGGGAAAGTAGAAGGTCAATTATATAAATATAGAATAGAAAATATCAAGAAGATACTCAAATGATATCTAGAGTAAAACAGTTTAGTGCCTGATAGGAGGATGTGCAAACTAATAAGGCTTTATTTAAAGACATGTGCAGAATACGACAGTGTAATGGTGGAAGTATACACACACATTGATAGATGTCTTGTAATGCACTGTTGATGAACCTGTGACCCAAGTTTTTCATTCATTGCATAACTACACTGTTGTGTATATGATATGTCAATAAACCTTAGAAAATCTTGAAATCTTGAAAGGGATGTGCAAAATAGCAATTATATACAGTCTTTAATGAACTATTAGAGAATAACGAGTAATGAATATGCTTTAAATGGATCTGCAGATAAATATTTAGTCTTCTCAAGCACCAACTATCAAATATCTCGCCTGATTGTTGGCACTTGACAATCACCTTCACTGAATTTCATTCAGGTGTAACTAAAGTCTGATTTAAGGGTTGTTTATATTTCACATCATTAATCCAAATCTGTAAAGTAACTAAAATAAATGTAGTGGATTAAAAATACCAGGTTAACCTTAAAGAAAGCCCTCAGGATTATAAAAGACCACCATCACCCCAGCCACAAACGGTTCTGTCTGCTGCAGTCTGGCAGGCGGTACCGCAGCATCCGGACTAAAACCACCAGACTCAGGGACAGCTTCATCCCACAGGCTATACGATTATTAAACACCTGAATTTAGAAATAGCATTCATCTGGCTGCTACTTAGAAATTATTTATCTAATATATCATATTCCAATCACTTGTATATAGACTCTTATTGCACTATTTCACTATTTTTTCTGTGCATCTGTTTTATTGCGTAGCACTGTTGGAGGAGCCTGTGACCTAAGGGGGGGAGGGGGGTAGGACACGTTCGATTCCTGTTTTGAATAGTGTGCCGTAGATGGGTTTCATTCCATTTCAAAGTCCTTTTGGACGCTCTGTGTAAACGTCGCGCATCCAATCACAGAGGTTGAGGACTGATCACGGGGTTTGTCAAGCTAAGCACATGGTGTAGTCCCAAACGATAGCTGAGGATTCTGGGTAGTGTAGTGTCTTCTGCCGTCCAAAAACTCCGAAAAACTATTTGTTTCTCCGAATCGAAGGGGGAAAATACAAAAGCATTGCACACAATTCAAACCAATCAATGTTGTGTAATTAAGGACAATTTGGTGTTTTTTAGTTGATGAGTAGTGCAGATATCACTGTAAAATCAATCGACAGTAAGGAGAATAGGCTACTTACTTCCGGGTGTAAAATTCTCCGTTATCCAATGGGAATGGACGCTCGTAATACAATACAGGGAACATGATCATTATCTTTTAAATAACGTTAACTGAAGGGAACAATCTATTTGACACAGCTGAAGCTCTGGCCTTCCTTAAAAACTAACTAATTTAATAAAAATAACAGTTGCATTACACACAATGCACGTTGTAGAAATGCGTGTGTGCACCACGACAAAGGAGCCTCATTCACTTTACATTGGGGTTGTTTGCGTGGTGCCGACACGTAAATGTAACAAAGTTCGTGACTCCACCACGCATTGTGGTGTTAAGGAGTCGTGGTGGAGTCACGCATTCTGGTGAGATCAGGTTGGAGCAGGCATTTAAGGAATTTAGCATGTGCCGCAATTGGCTGCTGAGGGTTGACGCCCTCGCATGTAATGAGGGGGGAGGGAGCAATAGAGTGACATGTCAGTGACTCATTGTTCGGTCTTCCTTATTGAACTTGCGCTAAAGCTTTCATGACAGGGAGAACAGAAAAGCAAAAGAACCCTTTAATTGTGTGAGTGTATGACCAGAGGGCACATTTACTACCCAATAGCATTGTGAGGCTGACAAAAGGACCTTTTGACTATGTGAATGTAGTCTTTAAGGATAGCTTAAAGTAACTAATGTTGTCAAATTAAAACCGTGGGCCTTTACAGGGTTAAATGTGAAGATTTGCTGCTCTTGTTTTATTATATATTTGTAATATTTAAAAACCAAAACCCAACGCCACTCGAACAGCTTCCTCTTGTCTGATACTGGCCTCAACAACAAGGCCGGGACCCACCGGACCCTGGCTCTTAACCCCTCCTCAGACACTTGTTACATTGCGAGCAAATCTTGTTTAACTTGTGTTTTTTATTGCAAATAAAGGAGAGTATACATCATATTTTACGTTACTTAGTTCTCTGTGAATTACATTTGTTATAATAGTCTTTTAAATTGTTGTTATCATTGTAAAATGACTACTTTTCCACAATGTATTCCTCTCTCTGTGTCTGTGTGTTCACACCAAAGCTCATCCCTGTGTAACCCCACTCTGATTCTGAAGAACCTGTCTGTGTTTCAGTGATAGCCGCCTCCCTGTCTGCAGCGTCCTGCGTGGGTTAGGGTGTGGTGTGTAAAACTACACCCAGGGCTATGAAGGTGTTGCTATGAGTGAAAACACAATAGGTGGATCTAGCTCAGCCCATACCTGCAGCGGGGGGAGGCTTGAACACTGTGGGGAAATGTTTTGCAAACAGCATTCCCCGCTCTTGTCCGTCACTCTTTGGAGAAGCAAGCAGAGCGGCACGAAGCCAAGCACACGGAAGCTTCTTCTCTGTTGAACCACTCAGTGCCAGGTGTCAGGTTGGGTTACTGAAATGCACTCTTTTTGTGTTGAATCATGGATTGCCCAAGACGTATGGATAACTCGACATGTCACATTTCTAAAATCACACCTTCCCCCGACTCCCGCAGCTACATGCAGGAAATGAATATTTTGTATGAACATCTGACAGTACGCTTGTGAGGAATTCCACACCAGACCCTGAACGCGGCTCTGGCTGAAGTTGTCTTTCATGCCTCAGCTGCAAAAAGATCTTGTGGCTTCAGCATCTCTGTGTGTACTGCATGTGGACTTATCAGTTTCAACACTCCTCATGCACCATCACTAACTAATAGAAGTGATGTGTTGTTCCAAAGAGGGTTGGTCCAGACTCAGCAGCTTCCTTTTTGTATCAGGAATCTTAGCCAGTCCTCTTGCCTGCTGTGCTGTGTTGTGCAGGCCCCATCTCCATGGATGATAAAGAGAAGAGAAGAACCACTATCGTATTAAAAAGGGCTTTTGTTACATGACGGGATCAGAACATTAAAGCATCCGTGGCCCATTGGACCAATAACCGTCTTTTATAGCAGTGGTCAGATCTTTTAGTGAAGCTTTCACATGTGGTTTTGAAATAGCACCTTCCAGCTGTTAATCAAATCTCAACATGCTATTTGATGGTGGCTTCACTTAGTTGTTGCACAGTGTAATTTGTATTTGTTGAGTGCTTTGCCTGTGGTGTCTTTATTGTCTGCACTGTAGGAGCTGATGTGGGGGCAAACAATGTTTCCCAATTGGGTATTAATAAAGCTTTCTGAACTAATAAAGTCTAGCACGATCAGAATCAGTTGTAGACGTAGAAACAGTAGTGTATTAGCAGCAGTAATATTAAAGATAAACGTTACTACCCAAACTACTGCTAATGCAAGTACTACTAATACTAATATGAATTACACATGCGCACCTCAGAAAAAAAAGGCAACCTCTTTGCTGATGATCATCAGAAAAACACAAAGTACAAACACATTTCTACTTTTATATTATTCCTTCCTTCCTGCAGCAGTCAGTCTTTACCACCACCACGGCTCCTGGAAGACCCCCACACACATAACTAGACACCTCTGTTGTGAAACGTTTTTTGTTTTATATAATAATGTGCATGCCCTTCCTAATAGTGTTGTATTTTTTGCCTCTATCTTCAATGTTGCTGTAACAATGTAAATGTCCCCTCTGTGGACTGAAAACAGGTATTCTGATTCTGAGGATCAGTCTGGTGTCTTTATCATTTCAAATCTAGTCAGAAAGTTCTGCGAGGACGAGGAGTGACCAAACTGATTCCAAGTCTGACCGATATGTGCCTGCTGAATACAGGAGACATACAGGTGACACGAGGGAGGTCTGTCAGCCTGCTCACAACATGTACGCCATCTCAGCCGAGCCTTCCACATGATTTAAGAGGAAAGTCCTTCAATGTATGTGTTCTTTTGAAAAGAAGAAATGTCTTCACACTGAGTGCTATACAATAATGCTACAAGCTCAGGAGGATGAGGAGCCTCAGCTAACTCTTTAGAAAATAGATCAGATGTATTCTGCTCAACAAAGGACATGTTATTCAGTTATAAAACTGGTTTGGGATTATAACTATAAGTATACTGGCGCATCATCTGTTGTTGAGTTAGTTGGACTATCTAGTATCCTATACCAGACATTTCAATTATAAAATACAACTTTTTCCTCTCTAATACTTACAGAAGTATCCAAAAAGTATTATTATAATATAAATCATAAAATCCCCCATAAGCAATCTGAAACAGAATACCTGTTGTAATCCACCTGAGGGGCCGGAGGGGTCCAGATTTCTGTTTCCAGACACTTTTATTCCCACGTTTAAATTCAAGCTGCTACTTTTCAAATATATCCCATTACAGTTACTAGTTACGTGTACAATCATGTTGTCACCTAATCTGAGTATCAAAACATAAAAGTAATGCAACCTGATTACTTTCCATTACTTTTGTATAACATAATTTTTCCAATGCAATGCCGATAAACAAGATTAATTAAATGTGTAGGAACATGGAAACCTACAGCAGGAGGCCTTAATGTTGTTTTACTGCTTTAGTCAGACAGATTCTGCTCTGCCACATGCTAACACACACACACACACACACACACACACACACACACACACACACACACACACACACACACACACACACACACACACACACACACACACACACACACACACACACACACACACACACACACACACACACACACACACACACACACACACACACACACACACATTCATTTCCCACTAATATCTCTGTCTGTTTTTAAAATGGCTTGTTTCCCTGTGACTTCAGACACCACTCCTTCTCCCTCAGACTGTTCAGAGGAGGGGTGTGTGAAAGCTCCTGGCAGTCTAATGCAAGTCCACACATGCCTGCATGGGAATGTCTGCCTCACCTGAGGAGACGTAAGGATTGTCAGGATGGGGCATTAACATAAGAAATATACCTGCAGATATCTTAAATCCCACAATAAAACCCAGATGCGCGTTTCCGGATCTTACAGGATGTGTCTTGTATGTTTAATGTCCACTTTGTTATCTTTTGGCTCCTGGCCAATCAGCACTCCCGTGTTTTTACTTACATCGTCACGTTGCATAACCCTCCAATGACTTCACGTTCTCCCGCAGCCTCACCGTGGGCGGAGAGACTTCACCTGAAGAGGCCAGAAACATTTCCTCCTCCGCCCTGTCTGCCCCAGGTGAGTGGAGAGAGTTACCTGGCTAAAACCTGCAGCTATCGCTCTGCTTTCCATCGGAACGGCTGCTCTTCGACTCTGGAGAAAAGGTAAATACCCATTTCATATTCTTCTCAAAGCACTCCTTTAAATGTACCCGACACCTTTGCTTGTTTTACTTCTCCCTCATTCATTTGCTCTGCGTGTAGACAGTGGACACCTTTCATTAGATGTGCTGCACCTTAATGTGACAAGGGGATGATTTGGTGTGCCGTTTTGAACCTTAGTTTAAAAACAGAGAGGACTTTATTTGGGATTTCCCTTTACACGCTTGCGTAAAGCCTCTTTGGCGCGCTGTGTCCGGAGGCGCAGTGTCCACGAGGAGGTTTCCCCGTGTGTGTGACTGTGCCAAGCCGGGTCTACTCATCGCTCGATCTATGATGAATACTGCGTGGGAAAGGCTGTAGATATGATGTGGCCACTATGTTCCACAGCATGATTTAAATGCGCATTATTTATCATCCACTCACTGCTGGTGTGAGTGGATGCGCTTTTCCTTTCTTTCGTCCTTCAGTTAGATGTGTACAGAACGAACGCGTCCTCCAAGTGACAGCAGGCGGCCAGTCAAAAGATAGGTATGCAGATAAAGGGAGAGGAATCATGTAACATGTATTTAGTGTCTGTTGCTATTGGGACATGTAACAGAACGTGAGAGACATTTAGGACAGTTGTGTTCTCCATAGAAAACGAATACACTATTAATCCCACAAGGGGATGTTTAGTCTTCACTCGTTTTTAGAGAACACTAACCCTGAAATACATACACATGTTCAGGATTGATAAACACTCCCGAAATGCAACGCATGCATTAATAGAGGTATCAGAGTCAATGGGGTGCAGTTGAGGGTTTGGTACCTTGCTTAAGGATACCTCGGCACTTTTTGTGTGCGTACTTGGACTCGAACCAGTGACCACCCGGTTCCATACGGACTGAGCAACTACCTACTGTTCAGCAGCTGTATTCATGAACTTGCTTCATATTGATGCGAGACTGCTGCTCAAAGTGGTTGAAGTCATGTTGTGAGAGCTATCAGTGTGTTTCATTCTCGCGTTGCTGTGATTTGGTTTTACGAGAGACCACTACAGCCAGCGCTCGTGCGCTCTGACCACCTCGCGCCTCCTGGAGGACCCGAGCGCGAGTGGGCGACACCAGCTGGTGCAGTAATGCTTGAGACCAATGCTGCTTTCAAACCCGTAGGAAATAACCATACGTTCACACGTTATATTTAAAGTAGCTGGAAGACTAGTTCCCCATCATTTTTGTTTTACATTCAGCCATTGATTAATTATTTACACATCCTTCAATGCATACAAAATAAAATGGTTCATATTTAGTAATAAAAAAACAGTGGGTTCCTCGTGTGTGTTATCATCATATTGAAGAGTGAACATTGGGATTTTCAGAAATATTAATAACCAGTAATATTTGATAAATCTACACAGGCAGTCCCTGGCCAACTTGGGGACCCAAGCGACATTGTGAGATGAACTCTCAAAACCAAAATGCACCAACAATAATGAACAAAAGATCCAGAAAAGCGAGCCAGTCAGGAATTGAGATACAAAGATATAAGATTTTAAATGATTATTTTCAGTATAGTGTTACCTCGTTCAGATATGCATGCAAGATATGTCGTTTTTGATAAACACATTTTTCTATTGAATACTTTGGCTAACATAACTAAATTATTATTTCCTTTTTGGACCCCAACAACTAATGTCTGAATTAAAGAAGAATATGCACAAAGCGTTCCCATTTTATGATTGGATCTTGTCCCCCCCGAAAAGACCCTGAAATGAGAGGAAGTGTTATTGAACAATCTTAAGGGATTTTCAAAGCTCTAATTGTGGTTAATTCTCTGCTGAATGGTAGTAGAGGCATTTAAAAAAAAAAATCTAAACTCTCTTATCTCCACCCCCACCACAACAGTCTCATTTATCAAATCAATCCGAAAAATAGAAGGAAAAGAAATGTGTCTTAGTCTAACTAAACCTAAAAGGTGAAGTCATGTCAAAGAATTGTCCCGACACTTACCGTGGCGTTTTATGCCAATGGTTAACATGACCTAGGAATATTGCAATCCTTATCGTTATAGAAGTAGCATCCCTGCACAATTATTGTAGAAATATCCAGTTAAACAGTTTCAGTTTATCACCTGAAAACTGAAATCTCTGAGGAAAGCCGCTGTTATCTGTTTTCCTATGGAACTTGAACGCACCACCATTCTCAACAGTGTTGGCACGATTTTCGCTCAGCTTCCCCGCGCGTTATCCCTCTGCTGTGTGAGGGGATAAAACCATTTAGACAGAGAGCGTCCTCACACGAGGACAATATGTTTTAGCATAGAAGTCTCACTGTGACAGATGATGATATTCAGGCAGGAATTATCCAGAGCTTCTGTAATATTCTTTTTTGTATATAAACTAAAATAAATAGATGAATCCAGTCGTTTCAATCGAAGGAGTTATTTATTTTCGGACAGATCACACAGGGAATTTGTGACGGTCTTTCCTAAAGAATGAATTAGTGGCTCTCGGGCAGCGTTTACATGCAACAGCGCAGAAAGCCCCGCAGCACACGGACGCACGGATAGATGCTGTAGACCGCGTTCACCGGGACTCAGAGCGCCTTTTAGAGCCGATGGAGCGACAGGATGATGGGGAGGATAGTGCCGAGGAGCCGGGTAAGAGCTTTACACCTTTGGCAAGAAACGCAGGAATATGATGGCCAATATTTGTGCAGTAGGGAGAACATAGAGTTGGTACTCTATTTTCCAATTGTCATGCATGTCCCTAAATTCCCTCTGGT
This sequence comes from Pseudochaenichthys georgianus, assembly GCF_902827115.2. Lineage (NCBI taxonomy): Eukaryota > Metazoa > Chordata > Actinopteri > Perciformes > Channichthyidae > Pseudochaenichthys > Pseudochaenichthys georgianus. The sequence continues at coordinate 7,041,922 of NC_047505.1, read as the reverse complement.
CAGTTCAGGAGATAGCGCACGTGCACTGGGTCTAATACAGCTGTTTGTATGGAGAGAGCAACATCACAGTGAGCCCATACAATGAGATTTTGACATTAAAATGCACATAAGTGCTACTTTTATTTATTATTTTCTCATCAGGCAGTCTCATTGAGAACATGGTCTGAGAGGGAGACCTGAAAGCAAGAAACTCTTACATCAGCTGCAAAAACACAAACAATACAAATCTACATTACAAGGAATGAAAATAGTTTGATAAAAAAATACCTGGTAATAAAGTCTCCCATTAGATAGCAAGACTCCAGTTCAGCTTGAAGTCTGTGTAAAAGGTGCACAGTCCCTGAAAACAGTGCTGCCAACGTTTGTGTCCAGGTTCTAAGGTAAAGCATTGACTGTACATGTTAATGAGAGAACATGTGCGGTAGTTTGGAAGCTGGCTTTACTGCTGGGCTGTAAGGAGCTTCATCCTACTGTTACACCAAAAACAAAAATATGTAGGGTAAAATGGCTATAGTTTGGATGGTAGTTTCACAGACGTCCTTCTATTTAACACAAGAAGTTTGATTTCTTCCATTACATGTTGTGGAATGTTGGACCAAAAACTGTTGTGGGTAGTGAGGATAGTTGGTGTGTATATCTTTTAAGATGAGTTTCAGCCATGTTTAAGTGAACAGTGATTACAACTACACATTGTGGATGCTTTTTGATTGTGTAAAGTCATTTCTAAGTCAAAATAAAACACAAGGTGTGAAATAAAATGTTGCTGATAATATGACCAATAGTATAGTGCAGCTAAGTGGAATCACTGTCATGAACATGATCTGCAGAGGGATGCTCTTTTGGTCATTCTCAACATGTGTCCATATTTCCCAGCCTTGCTCTCCATGGTAGCTCAGTTGGTTTGACACACCTGTTCGATTCTCCACATATGCCTCAGACGTTTTGTGGCTTTCTTCCAGAAGCAGGCAACATGTGCTGAATTGTTGGATAGTTGAATTATGCGGCACCCTCTTTCTTATGAAACAGAGCCATTGTGTAACACGGAAGTATTTGTGGTGGACAGGTACACAATGGGGTTGATAGATGCCAGTTCACCCTGAAATCGCAAACACTGTCAGCATGCCTTGTGATACTGTTAGATTGCTATTATATTCCATGTAAACCACTCCTGTGTAGCCAAGGCCAAGGCAGGTGAAACAAGGTTCAGCCGTTGAGTTTTTCTGCAGGTTTCAAAGGATAAAACACATACCACAGTAATTCAACTCGATATTTGTTCACTTGAATTTCACTTGGAATGCTTGGATATTCTCAATGGGTGAATACAAAAATGTATAATAATAATACAAAATTAAAAAGATTACACCGAAGCTTTCTCAGGGTGGGCTAATGAGTAAACTGGGTGGTGGCTATGCCACTGCATCAAGTTCACTTCAGGTATTTAAATGTGCCCAAACAAAACAAGCCTGTTCTGTCCTCTCACATTTACAGCGAGCTTCGCCTGAGGCTCTGTCCTGTCTGTGCCAGTTCTACATAACACCATGGAGCTCAATTATCCATTTAAGTGTCATTGTTGAGCTATAGTTGCCTTCATTTCATGTACACTTTCTAACTTCTCCTTCATTGGAAAGTTGGATGCAACAAGCCCTCTTACCTATGGACATGACTTTACTTTGTATAGCCAAGCCTCCACGAAAGATATCTCCCTAAGAGGTTCTGTGGCAGTCTAACAGCTCCTTGCTTGTGATTGAGCTTCTGAGGTAGGGCAGTCATTATGTACACCACCACTAAAGCTGGTTTTCAGGAAGACAGAAAAACTCATGTAAGTGTTTATAGGAACATCTTTCCCACTGGTTCCTACTGAAGCCATTATAGGCTGCAAATCATGTATATTCAGTCAGAAACAGGACTCAAGTTACTGGTTAAGTCTGAATGAAACTGTTGGCTGCATAACACTTCCACTAAGCATATAAACAATATAATTGTGGAGGCAATATTAATATATATATATAGCAATAGCAACAATTCATAGTCTTATTAGGGTGATAGTCATCCCGTGAGGGATCTCATCTTACAAGAATAATGATTCTACTATCCAATGTTGGCAATAAACAACTGCAGTTCAGAGGAAATTGGGCGTATTAACTTGGCATTTACTCTGTCAACAGATGGTAATGCTGGTGTCCCTATACTGTAGGTTCCAATGTATTAGCTCACCCTTCAATCTTTTTACCTGCTTCTTGTCTCTTTATTGAATGTTATCTCTTGGAAGCATTTGTATAATGTCTTCAGAAAGTTGCAGTGCGAATCCTGATTAGCCAACAAAACGTATTGGTTCGTTTTTGGAAATATGGACATTTCAAAATAACTATGGAATTGGGATTGCTTATGTAAGGAAGTCACATAACAAGTAAGTCAATGTTGATTTCAAATAATGATGGAAGCCTTTTTTGACCAAACCCAAGACTAGCCATTACCGGACTTCGGTGCTCTTTATACTCACATGTCCTGGCCCGTGATAACATCACCTAATTGATTATGATAGTTGTTAATTATTGTGCTTTACTTTTGTAGGTATAAATAAGAACAACGTATGAAAACAGCCTGTAATATTAACCAATCATTGCTCAATGATAGTTATGTCCCTATCATCAGTAGAAACAGGCGTGTGTTAACCGACTTGGCAATAAACCTGTTCCTGATTCTGATTCTTATGATGATAGTGACAATAACAAATGCACAATCCAAACAACATGCTGCTGTATTAAATAATTAACAAATGTAGACCTAATTTGTCTGACTTCCTTTAAATATTTTTTAAAACAAACCTCTTTATAGCCACCAACACGTGAGGCTGTTGAGTGCAGCTTTATAGAACCACACAGCACTGGTGGCATGGTTTGCAGTCCATTAGCTTCAAACCACTTCTTCTTCAATGTTTCCCAGGTTTTCTCCAGACTGAGAGTCTTCAACAGATTACCACTCAAACTCTTCCACACTGACATGAAGAGCTGCTTTAAAGGACCACAGGGATGGTTTGTTTGAGCTCATTAACTATATTGTTTATACTTTACGGTCTCAGGCTCGAAAATGACATTCCCAGAACAAATGACCATATCTTCACTTCTAAAAGGGGTAAATTAATAATCTTTGTTCTCAAAGCAAGGTTACATCTGTGAGTTGGATGTAGAAGTGTCAGAATCAATATAGATGTTTTTATTTTAAAGTAAATTCAGATTGAACACAGAAAAAAATGTAAATTATAGTGTCCGTCCAAAAAGAAAAAATTACTTATAGTGAAAACCACCCTTGAATGATGGGATGGTAGACTAAAAGCTTTAGGAATCCAAACTATAACATATAATAGAGAACTGCAGTGACGTGTCCTAAAACCCGGAAGTAAACTCCTTCCGGTTCCTTCGTCAAAAACCAATGCAAATTCTCCATAGGATTTTGGGAAATAGCTGGAAATAAGGTCTGTGGTTGACACACATTTAAGAGAGGGATCACGTTTTGTTCAGCCGGATAATCTCCACATGTCAACCCTACTTTTATAATTTTTGAATCATAAATCTAGTCGCCAAAAGCAAAATGCTAACGTTATGCTATAAACGAACTACAGTACAAGCTAGTACAGCAGCAGGGTCGTACGACTTCAACGTCACGCCAATTTAAGATCGTTTCAACTGGCTTGCACTGAAACTTTGAACACTTTAAATATATTAACATTTTAAACTGTATACCCCGTTTATCTAGGCCCTTTTTGTGTTTGTTTAATGTATACCACGTTTATCTAGGCCCTTTTTGTTTTGTTTAATGTATACATGTCACACTGTGGGAAACGATATTTCTGGATGTATAACACATGTAGAATTTTTGACAATAAAGCTGACTTTGACTTCCGCATGCTTGCATATTTTAACAAAGCTTTCCATTTTAGCCACACTGAATTTAACTAGAAGTCATGGCTGTGTCAATTACCAGTCTGATATAGTTTTACAAAGATGACAAGAAGAGTGTAGATAGAGGAGAGAACCACTACAAGTCAGGACACGTAAAACAGTGCAGCCTAGATGAAGGTGTGCTTACCGGTGTTGTCAGGGCTAGCATGAGGGACAAGGTTTATAGAGTCGGTGAGTAGTGATAGCAAGAGTACCGTTAACCTAGAGTTAATTTATTCACATTAGTGACATTAATTCCCATCAACGAATCCATTTTATGTGTCACGTGAAATCTTTATTACAAATATTAAACACCAGAAAACACAGAAATATCCATGAAATAAACATACAGTAGGCTATAAACAATTAAAGAGATAATTGGGAAGGCATTACAAATGTAAATATATTTTAAATAATAAAACAATCCCACCACCACAGGTATCTACAGGAGAAGAGGGAATTCTCTCCACAAAATGTGAATGCCCACGTGGAGAATGGAAATGCAGTCATGCGGCTGCATTAGCCATCTTTCCCATCCACAATTTCAGCTGCACTGACACCCCGTCAGTGGAAGAAGCCAAAGGCAGCTAAACGTACGCATTCAGTGGAGGAGCTATTTCCTCCAACCAATAAGTCATTCAACCCGCTGACAAGAGAGCCCACCTCCGAAGATCGTGACTGGCTGAGGGACAGACTCGGGGGCAGGTTCTCAGGAATTTCTTGGCTTCTCTCCCCCGAGCCAGAAGAGGAACACTACAGCTTGGAAACACTTACTGTTCCTGAAATTCTCAAATCTGTTGGGCATCAGGGACGTGAGGCAATTGTGGCAAGCATGGCATTGTCTGAGGAGCAAGAGAGGGCAATTCAGGTGGCCACCACTGGTCAGCGAACCAACCCAAACTGGCATTTGTTCAGGAAAGGAAGGTTGACTGCCAGCAACTTTGGAGCTGTCCTGAGGTCAAAGCGTGTGACTGCTTCCCTTACGGCCCCTACACACGGCGGCGTGCGTTGTCGCTAGTTCAGTTCATAGTTCATAATTCAAAATGTTGAACTAAAGTTCATGGTTTCAAAAATGAACTAATTTATAGTTCATAGTTATTTTTTCAATACGTTGCTGCGAGCTATTATTTGTCTCCTGGATGTTAATGGGCCATTTCAATTTTTACAATATCCTCAGAGGGACGTACAAGTTATTGACCTCTGCTTAAAAAAACTAAAATCACAGCCCATTCATTTCATTCTGTGCAAAGAAAAAGCAACCTCTTAATCCAGATATCTCACCATGACTCGCGTATGCATGCACGTGCAGGGTGTGGCGTGACCACCAAAACAGAAAGATAATTTATGGACACAAGATGTGTGGACATGTATTTAGTTTCCTATCCATGTGATGTGAACATGATTTAAGTGGGGGGGACCTAACCTCCTCTAGAGGGGTCCGGGGGGCATGCTCCCCTGGCAAGATTTGTTGCACTTTGAGAGCAACATTAGGAGATCTATGGACACATCTCTCAACACCCAAACACAACTGTAAGCAGATTTTCTTTTAATGTATGGATATTTGACAAATCACTCCCCTTTGAAACTGTATTCTTCTTTATTAATAACTGTCATATAGTATTTTATACCTGTTTACTTTATTCTCTTATTTTTTTTATAACTATAATGATCATATAAAGATGTGCCTTTACCTCACTGGTTGTAGACAAAGCTTCTTATATTCGTTAGCATAGCTAGCTAACCAGATGCTAATGATAACAACACAGTTATTGACTGTCTGATCAGTATGACAGATGAGCAGATCGCCACTGGGCTTTCAACTAAAGACACAGACACGCAGAAACTGCGGCATGTGTATGGACTTATCGGTACTGCAATTTCTGAAGTGCTGGAGTGGCGTTCTGGTGCTCTCCGTCAGAACTGCACCCCTGTCAGTCGAGACATATACCACGTGATGACACGTTAGGCTCGTGTTGTGTTCAAGGACCCTGACCTTGGCCAGGAAAAACAGGTACTCGCTTGTTTAATTTTTTTGCGGTCTAGATTTCTTTCATTTTTTTATTTTTTGCGTGTGTTTATAAATTACCTCGAGGGCCGTACCAAATTGTCTCGCGGGCCGTATACGGCCGGAGGCCGGACTCGGAGGTTCCCCACCCCTGCCGTAGAGTCTCACTCTGAGCGAGTGCTGCTGCAGCTGCTCTCGGCTTCGTCCATACTAATTCATTCATTCATTCAATGCTCGCCGGTTCCGCGGTTCCACATTGTTTGTTGTGAGGAGTCTGATATATTTAGTATATTTATATTTTAGTGCGACAGCCAGGGGTGACAGGCGCGTACGCGTCACAGGCAGCTTGCTGTTGCCAGATTGGGTGGTTTTCCGCATTATTTTGAAGCCTGTTTACGGTGTGTTTTAACTGGGTTTTCGGCTGAAAGGCATATGAAATCTGGCACACTTTTGAACGCCGTTATAATACAGTGCTGAGAATGAACGCACTTTTGAACGCCGTTATACAGCGCTGAGAATGAACGCGTTCTCAATTACGTTCAACGAGCGGAAATACAGTACGTTCAGTTCACGTTCGCCCAAAATATGAACGCGTTCATGAACGATCGTTCATTGAACGCGTTCAGGTACATCACTGGTTTCATGGAAGTCACACCGTCACATATAAGAGCATTAAGACATACAGTACATAGGCTAAAACAAAACATCTAAAGATATAACCTTGCACTTTGTCTCGTGAACATTTTCACTATTTTGACATCAAAATTGAACTAAAGAAATAAATGGTAGATTAATCCATATTGAAAATAGGTGTCAGCTGCTACACTAATTATAATAGTTATATTTCTTAATTCATTAAGATAAGATATTACTGTATTGATCCCAATTTGGGAAATGTTTGTGTTGCAGCAGCATAACAAGAAAAACAAAATATAAGTTATTATATATACAAAAGTATGTGAGGGATGGAATATTAAATTGAATATAAATGTAAAATGTACATGTGATTTTACGTCCAAGAGAAGCTATGGAGCAGAGAGTTCTCTGCCAGGCAGAGGTTATTTGTTATTAGTTCAATATGTCAAACTGATTTCCCTGACTACAATCTTTAGTTACATGGTGAAACGTTATGCTGCTTGTACTAATTAGACTTATCATATAAGCCACACAGGTTTTAATAGGATGTATTCATTATCTTTACTTATGTTGCGGTCTTTTCAGCAGCGCCATCTCTAAAACGGTGATACAGTCACTACCCATCATTTAAATTTCACCGAGACATGGACAAAAATGTAACGTCAGCTTACCTCATGGCACGAATCCAGACTCTCCTTTGGAAAACATTGGCCGGGAAACGATAGAACGAGCACGTTTCATGCGAGGACCTGTGGCTGCAACCCGGAGCAAAGCAACAAACCATTGCGTAGCTAACTAGTAGCGCTAGCTTTAGCTGACGTTAGCTAACGAAACGAACTGCCGAGTAAACTTGGAAAACACTGGTAATTAATTATTCTATCATTTGTAAAACTACGGTGTTAAAAACGACAATTTCAAAAATACAGATTCTAATGGTCAGATATAGATATACAGATACTAAAGATAGGCAGGTTCTTGCTTTCAAGCTGAACACAGGGGAAAACAAACTTAGCGGGAGTGTTTATGTGTTGTACAACGGCCTCGACAATTTCTGTAGTCCTATTCAGCCACTCGTTTTTCAGACACGTAAACTCTTCAAAAATCACCAGTGGGGTCACTGCTGATGTATTTAATGTCGTTGAACAAAACGTGATTTATCTCTTAAATTTGTGTCAACCACAGACCTTATTTCCAGCTATTTTCCAAAACCCTATGGAGAAATTGCATTGCTTTTTGACGAAGGAACCGGAAGTACTAAAAATGCTAATTTACTTCCGGGTTTTAGGACGCGTCACTGCGGTTCTCTATAAGTACCCTGTATCAAGATTGATGCAAAACAAGTGAAGTTTGACCTTTGTAGAGAGGTTTAGAAAAAAAAAACACTTCTGGGGTCATTTGGGTGCATTTTCCATATCTCTGGCCCCCCTCGCTCGATTTTGATGATTGACATCTCTTTTTAACCGTTAAGCCAATAGAATCGGGGGAAGTTCCTAAAATCCATCTAAACATTACCCATTGGTGAATGAGTGCTGCGCAGCCAGAATGCCAAGGAACCGGAAGTTGCGATACACTCTGGTGGCTATTACTAGCAGCTAATTAATTTTTACATCAAAATGGAATTATGGATTATCAATAATTTGGTGACAGACACATTGGATTAACCTATGGATTGACCCTCAGCAGCGTTTTTATCGTTTTAATGCCATTGAACACGACTTTTAATCAGAATAACAGCTAAGGTGAGACGATCTCCCGTGTTTGCTTCCCCTGTCGCGAGTTCTGATCGCTCAGTGATGACACCAATACCTATATAATCTGTGGAATCTCAGCTTTAATCAGGTATCTTGTATGTGCAGCTACGATAAGTAATAAGGGTATTTTTACCTTGAGTTCTGTGCCAAGTGCGTTAGCATTTTCGCTCAGGGGTCATTTAGACGCTTCTTATGAGACTTGTGTTTTGTTTCGGTAAAAATGGTTCGTACTGTCAGTTAGCTGAGTTTCTTCCCGTTAATCTGATATGACGGTAATGATGGTAATAGGTTTAAATATTAAGAAGCCCTGAGACACTGTTTTGTGAGAAAAAAACCCACAGCCCCCTCTACCGGGGGCTCTCGGGCAGGTTAAGGCTGCACCCTGTTGCATTAGACAGACTTTTACCATCAGACAGTCAGTGGTTTTAGTCACAAGGAATCACAAGGAAATCTCTGATGGATTATCTGCATTAACTTTTGAACGGCTGCAAGTTGATTCAAATTATTAATGAAATGAAATCTTAACTCAATGTATTTAACATCTGGGATGCTAAAAACCAAGTGGTCCCAAGTTGGTTTTGGTTTCTCCGCCTCCATATTGATTGTTTTGCTTCAGTCTCACAGCTCTCTTCAGTGTTGTTTCCAGCAGCAGCTGTTCAGGAAATAAACTGTGATATACACTTTGCAGTACACTATCTGCCTGGCACAAACTTCAGTTATGCAAAGTTAGCATCTAGCTAGTGAACACAGTGGAGCATTTAGCAGCTAAAGAGCCAGATATTACAGGACTTGTTGGAAACCAAAACAGAGCTTGGAGAGTTTCAACATATGTTCATCGCAAAAATAACCACAAATAAACAGAGAAGTTGACTTATTCAAAATGTACTTAATTTGTAGTTTGTTATTGTCAAAGGGCAATGCACCAGAATAGTCTCTTTGCTCAGCCTTGTTTGAGGCGCAGATGTTTGTAGTTCTCTGATGGCCCCTTGCAGAACTGATAGTTCATTTTTCATTCTGACAAAATCATAAGGGTGGTGAAATGTATCAGTGGATAGATGGTACAGCATTTTACAGTCATATGTTCTACCAACAGTCACTGAAGACCGAAATGTACGCAAACCATTCACTGTTGTCTTATGAACCCCCCCCTCTTCTGGTCTTGACGGATGATAAAGTGTCCCCAAAGAGGTTTCTACCGAAGTGGGCAATTGCCGAGTTGGCAATTTCCTCAAGGAGTTGTGTTTCTGTTAAACCTAACCGATGATAGGTTGGGATGTGTCACGTGTGCCGGATGTCACCAATGACGTTATAGGAGCGAAAATTCTGGATCTGCTCCCCCCTTTTTTTTTTTTTTTTTTTTTTTTAGATGTGGGTACGGAGGAAAAGAGAGAGGGTTTTGTTTTCTGACACTTTGTGAGTTCCCTGACACACCGGAGACACATATTTCTGTATAAAAGACATCAAAAAGTGCATTTTGCATGATAGGTCCCCTTTAACTTGTGTTTACAGGACCCAGAGAGGACGCCTTCCGAGTGTCATCTTGTTGAACGTCTGAGAACTGAGAATATCTAATATTACTAACCTCTCTAAACATTGAACACATCAGCATCGAGTTGTGTTTAGCAGTGTAACAAGCAGTTATCCAGTGATACTGATACTATATGAACACCCAGGAGAGGTGCATTCAATTGTTTTCTTCATGATGGTTCCTCCTGAGCTTTTTATTAATTAAAAGTATCCATCACGGTTGATGGGAATGTCATGATTACAGACTGTGGCCTGGTGTAAGAGAAGGTATAAATATATATGAGTGTTTTAGCCTACAGCAGTCTGTGACTAATAACCTTCATCTTGAGAGCTTCATTACACACAGAGGAAGGTGACCTTGTTGAAATGTCTGCCATTGGAGCACACTAACCTCCATCCCATAATTCTTTTCAGAGATAATACTCAGCCTCCGCTAATAATTTTGGGGATATTACAGAAGAACAGCTTGTAATATAATGGTTGAACCAGCCGTGCGTCTATCAGTATCCATGGCGACAGCTGTTTCCTGTAAATGGAGAGTGGCCGTTCATCCGTCTTTATCTGTTTATGTCTAGCCTTCCTCAGTGTGCCATGCTGCGTTTACTGCCGTCTCGTAAAGTTTGTGAGTGATCTGGGACAAGAGGATGTAAAATGTGTTACATTTATGAACCAAATTGTTACCATGGAAACAAAACGTAATATCTCAAAATTGTATTCTGAATGGTTCTTAATAATGTTTTATTTTCGTATAATAAATGGCTGGTAGTAGCATTTCCCTTGATGAGCTGCTAAACAATCCGTCTCATTTAGCAGATTATAAAAATGTGGTTTTCACATTTGGTTTGTAATATAAATCCTCACTGCATCAATTCTTGTTTTTGGATTTACTCATTTGAACTTGCCTTAAGATGATCATATCCATAAAGTTTTGCTTATTGAGGGATTACTGAATGAGTTGATCAAGAGCCTGTTTGAAACAACCTATTTTTTGGGAATTTTATGATGCTGTTTTACATATTTTTAAAGCAGTGCAACGTACTGTGGCAACACTAACTTGAAAGAAAATGCATTAGTTATCCAATTTAAAGTCAAGTACAAAACAGTTCTGCTTTCAGAAAAATAGAAGCTGCATCGTAGGTTGTCTCTAATGGTTTCATATTGCATTTAGTCATATATGTAGTCTCAGTGTGAATATTGTGTGGCAGGAAGCTTTGGCCGGGAGTCATATTCTTACTAACATGAAAGAAACACTATTGTTCAGCTGCAGGTTAACCAACAGCTGCTCTTGATGGCTCTTTTTCCCCTGTATAATGTCACTGAGAAAACAACTCGATGTAATCTGTAATGGATTTGTTTCTTTCTCATTTGATGGGGTGCACTTTTCAGTCTGTTATGTATGTGCATGTTTAAAGCCTCGACACAGGAAGATTTAGCAATATGTTTTATAATAATACATTTATTTATATTTAAGCATGCCTTTCACAATACCCAAGGACACCATACACTTCAATTAATACTCTAAGACAGTGATTCTCAAACTTTTTTCAATAATGTACCCCCTTTGAAAAAAAAATTCAGCCATGTACCCCCTGATCAACGCAACAACTATTTGTTAGGGAAGAAATGCCTATATAAAGAGGTGCAGCACAGCGCTGCACCATCAGTGTCTGATTTATTAAAACAACAACCTTGTAACTGAGAAACACTTAAATAATTTCAAATGTTTAGAATCCATCACTAAATTCATGGCAAACCAATTTTAACATCATGCGATAACACTAAGACGACATTAGTTGCATTGAACTGATCTTTTTAATAAGTTGTACAATGTAGTGAAACATGGGCTTGTGCTTCACTGAGGACCTTTGTCATTCTGACAGGGAGGCAAACTGCAGTTATTACACTTCACGTTTTGAAATATGTGTAACTCTAGTCTATTGATATAAAACCCACACTGCTCAAACTTCTTTACTTTTCCTAAAATTGGTATATTTATCTTTTTTTTTTTTCATTAACATAAAATAAATCTCACGTACCCCCTGCAGTACTCCAACGTACCCCTAGGGGTCCGCGTCCCCCATTTGAGAACCACTGCTCTGAGAGGTTCAAAGCAGCATCACATGATAAAAAACAAACAAACAGGCAAACATGGAGGAGACAATCAAAGAAGACACAAATGATGGGGACAGGTTGTTCAGAGGATGGTGAGCACTACAGTGAGGAGGCTTTTGTTGGGATCTGACTGTGGAGGATGTGTGTTGTGAGGGACTAAAAGCCTGAGTAACCATGGTGATGTATCCACTGCGACATCAACAAAAAGAAAAAGTCGGGTAGAAACAGGATATTTAGCCTGGATCAAGGGCTCTAAACTGCATGGTCAGTGCTATTGTTAGGCTAATAACTCAATTCATATTCATCTCTCTGCTCCTCTCCCAGGATCTCCGGCCCTAGCTCATGAGCACTCAGGCAGCCCACAGCAGGAGGTGTCTGGCGGCATGAGGAGGAACGACAACTACCTGCCGGTCCCTGGCGAGGAGAAGAACCTGGATGTGGACTTAAACACCACTGCCAGGAGCAACGAGTCCATAGTAAGACCCGACACCGTACTGTTCTACTGGGTGTGTGGCGTGACTTAGGGCCATTACGGAGGATCAGTCAAATACATTTTTATGAAAAGAGCCCAAAAGGTGCACATTACATTTCATTAGAACACAGAGGAATATTTTCATGGCTTTGTTTCTTGACATAGTTAGCAAAGACTTGCATGTCTCTGATTACTGTGAAGAATGCTCAAATAACAAGCCTGAAAGTATCAAGTTAAAAGTGGTCTAATATTTCTTTGGATTACCGGTTAACATTGGAGTTAGTTGGAAGCCTGGTTAGTCAAATCAAGACGCTGAAGGTTGGCTTTTAATGTCGGAATCAAACACCGAGGGGTGGGACAAAGCGTCTGTGTTTGACGACCAGGAAATGATCACCACCTGCAGTAACACTTGAAGCTGGGGACATGGGCACACAGAGTTCTAGAATACTCCTCAACTTACTAGGTAAACCTGTGTGTGTGGCAGGGTTGTGTTTAAAAAAAAAGACAATAGCAGGGACCTTAAGGTGATACCATTTCCAAAAGAGTATCATTTGACACGGATTTGTGAAGGAGGCATTCAGTTGCATGAAAGGTCAACGCCACTCCCCAAAGCCAGACTTTAGTTTTGCCGGCGTCGTGACAAGCTAAACTGCAAATACACACACGGCCCTCTCGTGAAAACAATTTATTTCTTTGAATACAAAATATGAAGTGATATTCACAATGTGCTTCGGTGCTTACACAGCGATGCAGGACACAATAGAAATGGAGAGATTTCCTGAAGATAACTCAGTGGAATCTTCACTCACAGTTGTTCGTGACACGAGCTGTGTGGTGTAATGAGCGCTGATGAAAGGTCAGGTGCACACAGCATGCCAACACAGGCTCACCTCTGATATGTGATTATGATCGGCTCCACTGTTACCATGGTGCTGGATATAAGTGATGCCCTATTATATGCTACATGTATATTGTGAACAGCCCAGTTACAGCATTCCTATTGTATGGAAATGTGGGGACTACTCAAAAGTATGTGGTGCATAAACCATTTCAAAGTGCTGACCATCAATAACTCTAACTTATGCTTTGTCATTGCATTCATAAATAACTTTTGACTCTCTACTACACCTATGCCAAAAGAACCGCTTTAATTTAGGCTATCGCCAACTGTTTTATATTTGCATAGTGTCCAGGGAACAGGAAGTCATTTGTTTTACAGAACATGACTGAAATGCAACAGGCACTTGAATATTGAGCTTGAGCAGCAGTAAAAAGAGCAGCTATGAAAGCGCCACTTGAGCTGAAGGATATTCCTGCAGCTCGGCGCCTCTCCTTCAGCAGACAGCTTTTTCATGGTCACCACAAGCAAAGTCCTTTATACTGGAGATCAAGGGTCGAAAGGAAACATATGTTCATATTAGCTCAGAGTGAGAGTGTTGCAACCTTTCACATCTTTACATTATTTATAGATTTGTATTGTGAAGATATATTACAGCCAATTGACCTGCGTGTCACTGCTGCAGCTGTTTTCAAAAGCACACAGCTGTAAAGACTGCTCACTACCTGCTGAACAGCAAACACACACATATTATCTGCTGACCCTAGTGGAGCCTTTAGCAGCTAAAGAGGCAGATATTTCCCTCAGGAGTTACACCGGAGAGTAGGGGTGTCACGGTGCGGTATGTACCTCGGTTTGGAGGTCACGGTTCGGTACGGGTTCGGTACAACAAGGAAAAGCAAAAAAAAGTCCCAAATGCATAATTCCAGGTTTGTTGTTATTTATGTTTGAACAGTAGTGCAAGTTTCAGTTTCAAAATAAGGAACATTTTGAATAATTAACTGCATTAAACAGTTAAAAACAAACCATAAACAGTACCACACACACTCAGATGGCCATATTATCTATAATGGATGATGTCAAACAAAAAGGTTCAATAAGCTGTAAAACTAAAAAGAATGTCTTGAAAATATTACATCATAAATAATAAGAAAGTGTTTCCGAGTGCATAGTCGTTGAAAAACATATGCCAAAAGCTTCCGTTATTTATTTAGTTCTCACCGCTTTCATGTCTATTGGTTTAAACCGCGGGGATCAGCTGTTGAACTGCTGTTGTCTTTTGCCGGGCTCCGGTGATTTGCAAATCTGGGTGATGCCTTCTGATATGATTTAGCATGTTTGGCGTGTGTTCTATTAGCTGTCTAACAACGCCGATCCACCACTCGTCCGATCCACCACTCGTCCGATCCACCACTCGTCCGATCCACCACTCGCACACTTCGTCGTTATTGTAGTCCACAGGGAACCCGAAATGTTCCCACACAGCTGATTTAAAAGAAGCAGGTGGGTTCTAGCTCCTACCAGAGAGTGAATGTCGGACCCACAATCATCAGGTGTCCAAAGACATGATATCACATGGATAATAATGTTCCTTTGTGTCTGCTAGATGTGTTGATAGATGATAGATGATATTGTCAACAAAGTGATTGCAGGTTGAATGATCTATTTAATATTGCATTCGCTTACTCACCACTAAAATGTGTTTTATAGTCTTCATGTTCTATTGAAGTCTGTTTCATTACAGTTATGCATGGCCTTAAGGGAGGAATTATGAAAATGTGTTGTCTAGACTTAATAATAATGAAGACTTCATTTGAATTTGGTATCTTTTGAAAGGTTTGCATAATAATACATAATTGTCTTGAAACATTTTTACAATTCAAATTAATCCGTTTTAAATCTAGGAAAATGTGTTTTATCCAAAAATAAAAAGTGCACTCAATTGTCTCCCAAACGTCGCCTCTCTGTTCATGGGACACTGAAGCGGCTGTCCATACTGATTCTGTCTGAGAATGTCAAAGCCTCGAGCTGCACTGGAGCAGACACACGGCCCGTCTACACTACAGGCATCAACAAATCTTGAAGCTGGGCGTGTCTGAGGCTTGGCGATTTCTCGCGCCCAAGGCAACCAACAACCAATCACATGAATCTCCCGCCCCCGGCATACAAAGCAATAGCAATGTTAAAACGAAGTAAACTGGATATAAAATCCCCAAACAGGCGAAAACCTACCAGTTCCACCCACTGTCTCTGCCTCCTCCCTCCATGCCTCGCTCCTCCGGTTTGTATCCCGGTAGATGAACAGAGACTGATCATTCAGCACCGGGTGATTCACGACCGCTCCATTTTTTTGAATATGAGGAAATGACCTGCGTAGTCTCTCCCAGCATACACGCGGTTTGATTGGCTAGCGCTTGTACTGTCAGATTTGCATACGCTGGATTTGATTGGCTGATGCCAAGCATCAAGCCTCAAAAGTTGAAAATTGTTCAACTTTTGATGCCGATAGATGCTCGTGATGCTTGCAAAGCCATGCTCCCCACAATGCAGTTCGGCGAAGTTTAAAAATCTTCTACGTCCCCTTAAATCATTCATCATTTCACATCAGAAACCATAGGACATTCAAAGGTGACGCACATAGCTGGCACCAGGACCATGGGACACGTACCTGAAATACTAGATCAAACTTGTTTAACTTGTTCCAACGATGTGATCACATGAGTCCTTCCTTCCTGCAGATCTGCTGTAAGCTAGCTTGCTAACGTACTGTAGATAACGTAGCCATATTAAATATACTGAGTGACAAAACACTTACAATTATAAAACTGACTAACTCTGCCAACAGTGACACTTGTTTAACTGTATAATCTTGGAACATCAACAACCCTTTCCGTGCTTTTGAAAACAGCTGCAGCTGTGACACGGAACCCTTTTTAGTGTTTGCGTGGTGTTTTGAGCTTGGGCGTTTTTTCATTTCAGCGTTAATTGGACTTGTTTTTGAAAGTGCAGCTCATGTTTCTCCTCATGGAAATGTGTTTGGGCATTACATCAGCCACCGTAAGATAAGAATGTACACACTAGAGGAACAAAGAGAACAGCAACATGCCATCTGAAACAATACAAAAAGAAACTGGAGCAAGGCACTAATTATGTTTTAGGAATTATACTCAGAGGACGTCTTGGTTAAAAATGTACTTCTGCTTTGCAGCAAAATCAAAGCTTTCACTTTTCCTCTAGTGGGATTAGTTATTTCAAAGAGTCGCTTTCTCACTTAGATCTTGTGCAATTCAGCTTCCGAAATACGGAAGAATGAGCCACTTCAAAAGCTGTATACACTGAGGCCAGTGGAATGTACAGTGGAGTATGACAATGTTACATGTTGTTAACAAGCTTCTACGTAATGTTGTGAGCACCGTAAATGGGATTGTTCTTACCTGTTGTAATGTACAGATATCTCTATCATAGAACGTTCTGCATTGCCCTTGCCTATCTGGGTTTGTAATAACGTACTGCACATTTATTATTGGCACTGCGGCCAAAATTGTGATTGAAAGCCTCCAACGTGCAAAAAGACAGTTCCCAGTGCTGCTCACGCTGCTGCGAAAAACATTATTGACTTGAACACTGCTGGCTCGTCTCAGCCTTGAGCTTATTATGGCTCAGAAATCTGTCTGTGTGTGTGTGTGCGTGTGTGTGTGTGTGCGCGCGTGCGTGTGCGTGGGTGGGTGGCTGTGTACATGTGGAAGCCCAGAGGAGAGGAGAGCCTCATTTCCCGGTGGCTTAGTGAGAAAAGAGTTCCTATTGGTGAATGATGCATACACCACCACATCCTCATGCGCCCTATGAGGAGCGACCTCTGACCTTTGCTGCTATGACTACTTCCTGTTGAGAGAGGGCTAAAGATGAGTATGTGTGTGGGGATGAGGCAGGGGGCTGCAGTTTACACACACACATTCACACACAGCAGACCCTCCTGATACTGGTTCTTATCTCCCACAGGATCAGTGGGTCGGTGGCTGCAAAAGGAACAGCTCTTCCACTCATGCCCGCTGTGTCAATATTACTTTTGAGTTTTATCGTTGAGAGCAATTCATCTTCAGTAAATGGCTCTTGTATTGGCCATGCCACTGTCTCTATATCACTAAGTAAACATCCGATTTGGATATCAGCAGCTTTTAATGCCATGACACATTCCCATGCAGGATTTGCTGCCTTCAGATTTGCGTATTCTCGTCACTCTAGGAGTTCACCTTTATTTGTACTGCTTTAAAGCTGCATGTTAACTGATGAGTCATCATCACATCACATCACATGTTACTTGTTAGATGCTTTTATCTCAAGCGACTCACATACTCAATACTGTGGGCAATCCCCACAAGAGCACTTTGGGGTGAAGTGTCTCAGGGACACAACGACATGCTGACTGCAGTGGGGTTTGAACCTGTGATCCCAACACCAACGCACTAACCCACTGCACACACACCATCACAACCAGACACTCAAAAAATAGCTTTCTCCAAATGCCAAATGCTCACAACACTATAAACACAAATGCAATGGGTCAGTACCTGTAACCACAGCAATGTACACACACATACCATACAGTATACACACCACGCAGAACCAGAGCAACACCATTCAGGCTAAATAGTGTCCAATATTCTTTTCGCTCTGTTTTTGGTCTCCACCAAGTATTACAAGAAAATCTCTGCCTAATTTGCTATTAAATGCTTGGCTTTGTTCATCAGCTCATTTCTGACTTTGTCTTTCTTAACTTAAAGCAACATTAGAGTGCCAGTTTTAGTGCTAGGTAGCATGCTGAACCAAGATAGTCGACATGGTAAATGGGTTCCAAAACATCCTCTCTAATTTTCAACATCAACTTCTTTTTAACTGTGCAAACAAACAAACAAACAAACAAACAAACAAACTCTAGCCCTAAACTTGTATCTACTTTGACATTAGTTGACTTAACCAATAAAGCTGCTAGCATGGCTGTATACTCTTGTTATTGGTTAATACCCGCATTATCTGGTAGACTATTTGTGGAACAGAATTCCTTTTTAGATGCACATGTTTACACAGTATAACCCCCTACAGTATTTGTTTTGACTGTGTGTGTGTCTCCTCTATTGGCTCCCTGTTGTGACCTTCCTTGTTTTGGTGACGCAGTGACATCACTTTCCCCAAAGCGTCATCAATTCTCATGTAATGTAATCAAAACAAAGATGTATCCGTCAGCACGCCTTTTGTACTGCGTGTCAACTTTGCCGAGGGTCAGTGCAAGTCGCCGAGGATCTGTGTGTGTTTGACCCATGTGTGCGTCAGAAGTGTGTTACCATAACCTCTGCCAGCACACACACACACATTCTAGCACACACTCACGCACACACACACAAATGTGAATAGCCTGAAGTTTAGTTACATTACATTACAGTACATGTCACTTGTTGGACGCTTTTATCCAAAGCGACTTACATACTCAATACAGTGGGCAAATCCCCACCGAAGTGTTTGAAGTATTTCACCGCATTTGCTCCTGTGGGTAATGTCCACAGTATGACATTTACATGTCTAATATGTGTAATATGTAATTGTAAAGCTCTTTGAGCACCTGTAAAAGCGATCTAATAAAAAATGTTATTATTATTAAGTGTCAATCAATCAATCAATCAATCAATCAATCAATCAATCAATCAATCAATCAATCAATCAATCAATCAATCAATCAATGTTTATTTATATAGCCCAATATCACAAATGTTACATTTGTCTCAGTGGTCTTCACAGTTTATACAGAATATCAGTATGACAATACGACACCCTCTGTCCGTAGACCCTCACATCGTACAAGGAAAAACCCAGTTTAAAGGGAAAAATGGGAGAAACCTCAGGGAGAGCAACAGAGGAGGGATCCCTCTCCCAGGACGGACAGACGTGCAATAGATGCCGTGTGTAAATTGAAAAGATAATACATTTGCAACATAGGTAGTCCAAATGTTTGGAAATGCATGTGTGTATAATAGGAAGATGAATCCACGAGGATATCCATCCAGGACCTATGATCCAGGACCACAGCCACGACTCAAGATCCAGGGCTCGCGATCCAGGACACAGGACAGCAGGATCATCCATGACTCCGGATCCCAGCGTATATAGACACCAAAAAGAAAGACATTTGGGGAAGCTGGGTTAATCGGAACATGAGTGTACACGGGTATAGACAGAGAGAAGGAAGAAGTAAGATGTCCCCCGACAAACTAAGCCTATATCAGCAAAACTAGGGGCTGAATCTAATCAGCCCTAACTATAAGCTTTATCAAAAAGGAAGGTCTTAAGCGCACTCTTAAAAACGGATAGGGTGTCTGCCGCCCGAACACAAACTGGAAGCTGATTCCACAAACGTGGAGCTTGATAAGAAAAGGCTCTGGATCCCATTGTACTTTTAAAGATTCTAGGAACAACCAACAACCCTGCATTCTTGGAACGCAATGCCCTAGTAGGACAGTAGGGTATAATGAGTTCTTTAAGGTAAAATGGCGCCTGCCCATTAAGGGCTTTGTAGGCGAGAAGAAGAATTTTAAATTCTATCCTGTGTTCTATAGGGAGCCAGTGTAAGGCAGCCAGAACAGGAGTAATGTGGTCCCTTTTCCTAACTCTGGTTAGTACACGAGCCGCAGCATTTTGAATCAGCTGAAGCGACTTGATTGACTTCTTAGTACTCCCTGATAATAAAGAGTTACAATAATCCAGCCTATAAGTAACAAATGCATGGACTAGTTTCTCTGCATCGTTTTGAGGCAAGATATGCCTGATTTTTGCAATGTTACGTAGATGGAAGTAGGCGGTCCTTGAAATTGATTTTATGTGGGCGTTAAAGGATAAATCCTGATCAAATATAACACCAAGATTCCTTACAGTCTCACTGGAGGCCAAATTAATGCCATCCATAGTTAGTATGTCTTTAGATAATTTGTTTCGTAGATTCTTCGGGCCAAGTACAATAACTTCAGTTTTGGTCGTGTTTAACATCAAAAAGTTTAAGGTCATCCATGTTTTTAAGTCCTTAAGGCAGTCTTGAATTTTATTTAGATGATTAATTTCATCAGGCTTGATTGATAAATATAGTTGAGTATCTTGCCCAGGGACACAACAACATGCAGGAAGGCAGGCAGGCAGCTTTGCATGACATTCTTCTGGACGTGTTGATAGTAAGGGTAGTCAATCCCTTTAAGACAGTAGTCACGGCCATCTTGGTGACGTGTGTTGTTGTGCGAGACCAGAGATGTAGTTCATTGAGTGTTTCATATGTGTAATTCGTGGCACAATTCAAACGGGATCGAAAGATAATCTTTCTCTCTCCATTGACTTCAATACATCATTTTTCCGAAATAGGGTCCCATGGAGCTCCACCGGAAGGGGAGGGACTTTGCCTCGCTATAGTAACTCAATGAGAGAGTAATGTCGAATGTCAGTACAATTGACCAATCATATCTTCCCTCTAAATGGGTGGGCTTTATTTTCATGGACTTTATGACAAGTTCCGCCCGCTGTGAAGCACAAAAACTATTTGTTAAGGAAAAAATGCCTATACTGTATAAAGAGGTACAGTACATCGCTGCACCATCAGTGTCTGATTTATTAAAACAACAACATTGTAACTGAGAAACATTTATGCGACATTTCAAATGTTTACAATACATCACTAAATTCATGGCAAACCAATTTTAACATCATGCAATAACACTAAGACGACATTCGTTGCATTGAACTGATCTGTTTAATAAGTTGTACTAACAATGTAGTGAAACATGGGCTTGAGCTTCACTGAGGATCTTTGTCATTCTGACAGGGAGGCAAACTGCAGTTATTACACTTAGCGTTTTGAAATATGTGTAACTCTGTTAATATAAAACCCACACTGCTCAAACTTCCTTACTTTTCCCAAAATGTGTATATTTATTCATTTTAATATGAGCATTTTATGAGCATGGGATTTTGACCCCTCATTCCTCATATAAACATATGCATAATGCTGCGCTATACTTTGTGGCCACACACCGTTGCCTAGCAACGCTTGTTGTTTAGGTGTCCTTTGATAAGCAGGCAGTCATATAATTAACTAGAACTATCTAGATCTGATAGATTTGGACATAAACGCGAGTGAAGTATAACCGGACGCGAGAGAGATCAGATCAGCTGCTGCTGACGGAGAACACGCAGCTCTGCATGATCACAGCTCAGCCGCTGTGACGGACCGTTGAGTGGAGCAACATTAAATACACTAAGAGTTAGACCTAACACACTTAGCTTGTTTATCTACTCTGGAACTAGCTAAACTAGTTATACATATATGTATTCTTTACTGTCGGGTCACTTATTACAGGTTCAGCGAGCTGCACGAGACTGACGGGCTGTCAGGAGAGGGAGAGGAAAAGAGAGCACCCGTTTATTTCCCCCATTTTATTATCCAGAATTACTGTAAACCTTTGAATAAAGTAGTTACTATTAGTAGTTTGTTTAAATGCATTACTTATGTTGTTTTTTTCATTAACATAAAATAAATCTCACGTACCCCCTGCAGTACTGCAACGTACCCCTAGGGGTCCGCGTACCCCCATTTGAGAACCACTGTGTTAGATAAATGCACAATCGCAGACATTGCTTTGGTGTGACAGAAAATATTTGACCACAGTAAAAACAATGGAGAGATTGTTGACCTTGTTGTATTTTAACTTTGTCCTTCTTTTTAAATTAGATGTTTATATATAAATAAATCTAGTAATTTCCCTCTTTGCCTGTCTTTCTTCTAGCCAATGAAAAATATGTATGCGGATGACGGCTCACCTCTGTCTTCACGACTTGGCCCATACTTCTCTGACGGACGGCGCCGGGTGGACTACGTGCTGGCATACCAAATCCAAAAGCCTGCCAGCATCCGGCGCCAGTCCTCCAGGTTCGGACATAATAACTTCATCCGACGGCTCCGGCGCAGCCTGAGCATGAGAAGCAGCCGTGCCCCCCTGCAGCCAAAAGAAGACCCTGAGATCGCCGCCCAGGATCAACGGACTGACTTCCATGAGGATGACAAGCGCTTTCGGCGGGAGGAGTTTGAGGAAAACCTCCTGGAGACGGGGCTGGAGCTGGAAAAGGACGAAGCGGTGAGATATAAATGTGATTTGACAATTGACCTGTCTTTCAAGGTTTCAGTTGTTGCACTATACCTTTGCATTTTACAACAATAACATTGGCAATACTTGAAATTGTTAGTCCTATTTGAAACTGACTCCATGCTAAAAGGCTAATGCTAAAGCTGCATGTTCCAGGCAAGTCATCCTGAGCATAACGTTGTTATCCAGGTAGATTAGCAACAATGCCCTTGGATAGCAGTGTTTACCAGTTAAACATGGTAAAATAAGAAATACAAGATCAAACCTTTTTTTGTATCCAACATAAACTTCTTTGTCTGCTTAGTTTACAAAGTATATTATTAGTTTTTTCTCCTGGAAAATGGAATTGAGTTAGAGTAATAGATCTGAAATACATTTCCATTATTTCTTCTTATAAGTACCTACCTGCTATAAAATAGCTATTATACACTCTTTCTTCAGCAACATTTAGGATCAAAGTAAGTCCAAAGTGTCAGCCATTGAGAAAGCATTGAGTGTACTAGTCCCTACTGGTCTGAATTAATGTCTGCACACTTTAGTGAAAGAGCTTGAAGATAGGATAGTATGTGATTTTGTGCACAGTTTGTAATATTAGGTGCTCATTGTGTAACACACGTGTGTACAAAAGCGTATGATGATAATAAAATAGAGGAACTAAATAAATACAGATACAATCTGAAAGAACAGGAACAATAATCATATTACTAAAAGAGAACAGAATATTATGTGTCACTGAGTGTTCAACAACACTAAGAGGCTGTGCTTGAGCTGGTATAATAAACAATGTTCACCAGGAGGATTTAGCTTGTAAGTGGGCAAATATTTACTAATTAGTGTTTAACACAAAGTACAACTGATATTTGACAAGATGGAAATCGTTGACCCGTTTGTGGCACGAAAAGTAATGTCAGAGGACTGAATACTTGCAAACATATTGTGCAAAACTGTGAGAAGTAGCAGAGAAAGAAAATACATTTTGCCTTTGATTCCAGCGCATATTAAGTAAGCAAGTCTGGTTTTGATTGGCTCTAGCATGAAACTTAATAGGCGCTTTCACACCGGAGTACTTTTACCCGTACTTTTCCCGTTTAATTCCGATAGTGCCTGGAATTTTGCGTTCACACCAAAAAGAGAACTTTTACCCCCATGTTTAGTGCCTGCTAGAGAGGTGGTACTATCCTGGGAGAAAAAAGTATACCAATTTCTGATTGGCAGGGCGAATTGCAAACTACGCCCGTAAAACTCTGAAAAGTTTTGGGAAGCCGTCATTGTATTTGCTGGCATTAGCATTATTCAGGCATGAGAATCACTCACCTTTCGGCAAAATTCGCCGTTTTGAATCCAAAATAGGTCGTTTGTATGATTCATGTAGATCTGCAATAAAAATATTTTTGGGGTATGGGGGGGGGGGTCTGGGACCCGGAGTAATCTGCGGCCGCGAGTTGTTATGTGCCATCATGACACGCATGGTGTTCTTTTTTTATATATTATAATGCAGCGCGAGCTGTGTGCTCGAGTCTTCCTGCCTGTCGGCTCTGCTGCTCCGCGATGATGGTCTAGCTTCAGCAGCCACATTAGCTACGGGTGCGTTCGTTAATATTAACTGTGCGGTCCGGAGTCACTGTGGCACAGACTGGCCCGCTGGTGAACAGCTGTTAGAACGGGCCGTTCAGGTGTTCAGAGCAGAGCTCCCTGTCGGAGCGCAGAGCGTGATGTGCACTGAAAAGTGTTTCTGTCGCAATATTATCGTTGAGCTAGCTAGCATACATTGTCACTATCTGCTAATGTTAGCTTTAGCCTTCGTTTTCTAATAGTTTTTTTTTCATAGGCTATAAACGGAGGTGGTATAAGTATAGATCTTGTACTTGAGTAAAAGTAGAAGTACT
The DNA here is from genome assembly GCF_902827115.2 of Pseudochaenichthys georgianus. Lineage (NCBI taxonomy): Eukaryota > Metazoa > Chordata > Actinopteri > Perciformes > Channichthyidae > Pseudochaenichthys > Pseudochaenichthys georgianus. The sequence continues at coordinate 7,017,587 of NC_047505.1, read as the reverse complement.
CAGGTCTTGTACTTGAGTAAAAGTAGTAGTACCAGAGTGTAGGAATAGGAATACTCTGTTAGTAAAAGTACTGCATTCAAAATGTTCCTCAAGTAAAAGTAGAAAAGTATTCTCATCAAAATATAGTGAAAGTAGCGACAGTAAAAGTAGTCGTTGTGCAGATTGGTCCATTTCAGAATAATATATATGATATGTTTTATAATGATTGATCATGAAAGTGTTCTCAAAGCTGGTAAAGGTGCAGCTAGTCTGAAGTACTTTGTAGACTGCAGGGTAGCTGGTGGATTTACTCCAGGTGGAACTAAAGTCTGATTCAACACTTGATTAGATTTCACATCATTCATCCAGATCTGTGAAGTAACTAAAGGGATTAAATACATGTAGTCGCGTTCTGGCGATTTACTCGGAAGGCTTCAGTAGAAGCCAGTCCCCAACTCCGGGGACTTCCGGCCGGGGACTTTGGGCGGCAGTATACGCCGTGAAGTGGTTTGCGGCCTGCCAGTAAACCCAAAGCAGAAGAAGAAGAAGTGACGTCAGCGGCTTCATTTGACTAATCCTCCCTCAGGGAACTTATTCCGGTGTGAACGCGATCTGCACTTAGTGCCCTGGGGGCACTAAGTGCGGCAAAGTACTTATGAGACAAATTATGTTGTTGCCTTTATAACTTCAAAGGAAAGGTTTATTTTAGGCAATGTATAGTAGTTCTTCTGAGTATATGCTTACATTTTAAATACTGATCAAATTGGTTTAAGGGTAGAACAGACTGATCTATTGACACTCTTTTTAATTGAATCCCCCTCTTTAAACCTGACTCCAGAGAATTACTCTGGAGTTTATTTGTACATCTTATCTAAACGTGGATGTTTGGTCGGCTATATTGTTAGAAGCTCTTGTCTCACTGCTGAGCATTGGCTACGTGAGTGGACCATGAACACGGGGACTATGTTTTCATTAACAGTGAACCAGAGCTATTTGTCATCTCCTCGTCCGGTTTCTGTAGAAAAGCTAAATGGGGGGAAATTGGCTCTTAGCACAATGAGTCATCCAATACAAACCTGTGACATAATGTAGCTTGATATTTAACACATTTAAAAAAGAAAAAGAAGCTTTTAGCAACTCACAGTGTCAGGAGATGTCACTCTAAATGGTTTGAAATGTTTGGGCAAACTTTGGAGAAGGTGAACTATGGAGGACGATGAAGGCAGGAGTGTGCCTAAAGATCATATTCTGTAGGCTGATCCATGATGGAAGCCTGATGATAGATACAATTAGGTTTACTTTTTCAAGTCCATGGTTTTCATATATCTTGCCTTTGGGTTTTTATCACAAAATAATATTGCCACTTTTGAAGGAGACTAAAATCATAAAGCTGTGTTTACATTTTGCCCATTTAGTTTAAGTGTTGGTGGTGTTAGGTTTGTTCATGTGGACTAGCATTGACTAAGAAAGGTATAAGCCCATGTGGAAGTGCCCTAAACCTGCATGTTGTTTCTTAATTGATTTATTATGGTCTGTTAAGGTTCCAAATGCTAGTTTCAAGTCTTTTTGTAAATATGGTTTCTTTGAAAGTGAAAAATACGTTAAAGCATAGGCTAACTTGTGAGTGACAGATCCATTCAGCCCAATTTTGTATATCTACCTTTCACCACTGCATGGCTGCTGCATATTCTTTTGATGACAAATCCGGTTACGTGGACATTAACTCAAGTCTGGCTTGAAGGTGTCAGATACAGCACTAAGCAATAATTGAACTACTTCTTAAAAAGTGCAGCTATGTTCTAAAATACATTGTTGCATTCTGAAAAATAAATAAAATAACATTGTCTCTTATTGACCTGAGTATATCAACCAACGTTCTGTATTTATCTAAGCATATACAGTAGCAGAGGCTTTTGACAAAAGCTTAGGGTAGCTTGCTCTTTTTTCCCCATACATTTGTAGTCAGACCTGATTCAAACACTAACTAAATGATGCATTTAGATGTACCATAATGGCTGTTTTTAATAAACAAACATATAAGCCCAATTGCCGGATCCTTCCAGCTGCAGCAACCTTATTTCACCACGGATTTACTCTATCAGGCATTACACACAGAACATATTGATTTTATATTTAAATCTCAGTGATGTATACCGTTAGTCAGCTAGTTGGAATTTGGTGGTTATGTATTTCTGTATCCAGACAGGTCAGTGTGCCGAGCTGAAGTGTGTGAAGTGAGTCTGGCAGTGTGCGAGTGGTTTTACATAACAGCGGGCCTAGAGGCGGCAGAAACATTCCCATATGCAGCAATAAAGATGTGAGGTTTTTTGCAGAAATAGCTGCAGAGGACTTTTCTTGGACTATACAAGTAGAACAACAACTTTCTGTTCTGCCAGCTTGTTTGTTCTGATATGTCAACAAAATATGCATTATTTATAGATGTGGTTTTAGAAAATAATGAATTGTCCCAATTTGATTTATTCCGTTTATTTCTCAGGGACATTGCATATTCATGAACATGACCGTGAATATATTATTTACTAACACAAGGCAGTTCAAAGTGGGTGCAAACAGAATATTATTTTAATATCCAAACTGTTTGTATTTCAGACTAAGATCCCTGGAATTGGCTTCTTGAAGATCCATGCTCCTTGGAACGTTCTGTGTCGTGAGGCTGAGTTCATGAAGCTCAAGATGCCAACCAAGAAGGTACTCCACCCATCAGTCAATCGGCAATTTGTCAAATGCATTATTTCCCGTAGCTTTGTCATTAGGCTAATTGAACTGGTTCCCAGAGCTGCACTGCTTTGTGACAAGAGTGAAGACACATGTTTCCTGTTCTGAGGCCAATTTGCAGTGGCAGCTCAAACAAGCCTTGTAATGTTCATTTGATAGAAATCCACCGGATTGCTAAATGCATCAATAACCAGTGGAAATGTGTTTAATTCCATGTTTATCATGTTTTCTGTATTTACTGTATAATGGTAGTGTGTGTGGCAAGAATCTCACTACATCTACCTTATCATGAATTAATCAAAATTAGAGGTTTTGCAAATTGGAGCAAAACACAAATATACAAACCACATTGTCTGAATATTGTGCATTTCTGTAGATAAATACCAGATTAAAACCTCAGTAGTCAGGATTTTAGGTTCAAACCTATCCTATTCTTCAATTAGACATATCTAATGGTTCCAACTAAGTCAAGAGCTCTTCATTTAGTAAATGTCTCCTGCAAGGGCCTAGTTTAGGTCCCATTCTGTTCACTAATTACATACATCCTAATCTGGCCATTGTAAACATAGTCTGCTTTTGAATCATTTGTATCCTATAACATTTTAAGTATGCAGTGGAATAACATGCAGTCCTCTGACTCCAGCTGAATGTAGTTATGTGACCTCCCCTGCAGGTCTACGAGGTGAAACAAAGCAGTAATCTGGTGGAGAAGATCCGACTGTTCATCCACAAAGTCACAGCTCCCCTCCACCCCAAAGTGGACGCCAACCGGCCACAAAGCATCAAGTCCCTCTCTCACCCCTTCTCCAGAGAGAAGCAGCATCTGTGAGTCACATCTCTTTCTGTCCGTACTCTTTCTAACACATGTAGCTGTGTGCATCTTTGCTATGCTATGGACATGCTAAAAGGATTGAACACATGTGATGCACACTCTCTGACAGAATGTTTACAGGACACTTATACATTGATGCAACCTCATTAATGCACTTGTTTCACAATGGAAGTTGTGAGGTATATGGGACGATTGTCATCATAGTCAAATGTAGCTTGTTATCAGTCTATCCACCAGCAAATCCATAGGCACAAAGGGAACAACGCCTTTGCCATAGATTGATACACTTAAAAGGTGTCACTTTGTAATATGTTAATATGAGGTGTTTTTGACATCTAGTGTTAGGAGTAGAACTGATATAGATAGGCCTAAACCAAAAGAAAAAGAATATAAATATAAGTCCTGCAAATGGTCTCAGGACATCTCTATTTACTGTGGATTGTTAAGTTAAAATGCTAAGATGTTTCTGACCATGACATCGATGTTTACATCAGCATTTCAGTCCATTCCAAATATAGTACACTGGATCAACACAATAGAACTCTGCAACAACACGTTGACCATTGCATCCGCCCAGTTAGCGACTAGCTGGTGAACAGAGTGGTGCATTTAGCAGCTAAATAAACATTATTTTCTCAGGACTTGTTGAAGAGCAAGAGTTAAGAAAGTAAATATTGGACCTACATTTGTCGCGTGGACACATCTTGATGTGAATACTAGTGTTGCCTGGTGTGTCATGGACGCGGCAACTATTCACGTATACAGTAGTCTGTATCACCTCCACATGTGGAAGCCTGAAAGTGCTGATACACAACTTTGAAATATCTATAGTTACAGTAGTTTGCTAAAGGACTCAATGTTATCCAGGTTGCTGAAGAAACCGTTATCTTTTACATGGGTGTAAACACTATTGTATATAAATGTGGGTATAAGTGTGTTTAGATACAGTCATAGATTCAAAGAGAATGTTCCAGAACACATCGTTTACCTCTGACCTGGAGTGTTTTGAGATGAGTTGGTTGCAGAGTGTTGGAGGAATTATTTATAATGTTGGTCGTCCCTTTAAATATCAGTAAGCAGAGCCGTGTCTGCGAAGGTGCCATGTATCAACTGGAGTCTGCATATCGTAGGATAATCCAGTAAAACTTCCATACTCATCTCACACTGCAGTCAAATATTTCAATAGATACAATATTCTGAAGCGAGAGCTCATGGTGAAATATTCTCTCCAGCTGGTAGATGAAAGTTATTTCTGTGTGACTATAAGAATAGTGTTGGCTTTGAAGAATTAGCATGTTTGAGGATGTTTCACCTCTGAGTAAAGCGAAGTAGCATTACCCACACAGACACACTCAGAGGTAGCAACCTCAGAGGTGTCAATTGGAATGAAATGCTGACAGGAAGGCTGAAGCTCCCGTTCCTCAGCTTTCTCTGCCTCCAGGAAATGAACACAACTCGCCTGAATTGCAAAAGTCATTTACATTTTCTCAACAGTGTGTTGGAGGATTTTGGAAAAGGCAAAATAAAGGTTTAGACTCACTTAGTGGATAAACTACAGACAGAAAAAATGACTTATTTGCTGCTTTCAGTCCCAACAAGTAAAAGCATTTAGAAAAGGCAGAGAGGAAGAATGTCTTAGCATAAACGTCAGCCTGCTGGGATGTATGGAGGAGAGAGTGGGCAGTGGGCAGCTATATTTACAGCTCTGACTAACAACTAGCAGGAGATCTCCCTCCACATCTTCTCCATCACTTCATCTTCATCAGTACTGCCGCTTCCCATAGATTACGCCCAGATTACAGTAACACATGTCTTTAGCAACTACTTGAACTCAACAAGGCAAGGCACTTTATATAGCACCTTTCAACAAAAGGCAATTCAAGGTGCTTTACAAAAATGAAAGACATTCAGAAAAAGGCATTTAAAAACAGTCATTAAAAAGCAAAGATAAAAAATAAGAAACATTAAAAGAAAAAAAATACATGAATAAAAAGTGACAGTGCAGTTTAAGACATGAATAGTTCACACAGAAGTTCAATTTGACTGATGCCTTTCTTTAAGGTTTCTCCGAACATGAGCT